>NC_056728.1:194531105-194546105 GCF_019279795.1 Protopterus annectens | reverse complement strand
TTACCTGTAAAGTGAACCCTTAGTAAAGCTGGATATATCAGACAAGATTTAAAGTGATTAACCTGGAAGTTTGTGTGCTGTGAAGAACTCATTCCTAATGTTTGTACAGAATAATCATCAAATATCACCCTTAAATCCTGGCAGGTAATTACCTTACCTGGTGTCCAAAAACATGAGAGAGGTGTATTTAAGATTATATAATTGAAAGTGGACTGGCAGAGAGCCTTTGCCATGAATTACAGCTTTCGGGAATGATCTGTAGGCCTGCTCAGTCTCTGCTGGCTCCAACTTTATACCTGACCACTCTTGACAACTTTTCCTTCATAATTTCCACACAGTTTGCACCTTCAGCCTTCACCGAAGTACTGGTAATGCAAAGATTTTTGCGTTTGGCATGATATTCCAGATAAATTATCTAACTCTCATGTATTCTACACTCATTATTGGCATGTCACTTCCAGGCAGTTTCGACCTCCGATAGCCTGCTTTCTACTCCCTAAATGTAAAATTCTAACGTAAAGTGAATTTCCTGTAGTTTTTCCATAATTTCTGGCAGAGAAGCCTCAAAAGTGTTTGTAGAAGTCTCTGTTTAACCAGACATTTGCTTTTCTTTTTTTGAACTTTATTTTTACATAAATGTAAGGTGTCTATGCAACAGGTGATAATTCAATAATCAACCAAATTAAGTTCACATTTACAAATGCTATACATCATATATTCTGTACAATATAAACCAACATTACATAGTGTTCAATTTCTACCTTCTCTTGAACCTTATTCCGCCTCCAAAACACTTATCTGCATGTATTGTTCCCACAATTTCCATTTTTTATGTAATTTATTTCTACCCTTTTCTAAAGATCGTACTTCGTGTTCTTTTATCTGTGTTATAAATATTCACTGCTTCAAGTTTGGCTGGTTTAGACTTTGATTTCCATTTTGTAGTAATTGCTTTTTTGTCAGTCAATAGAGTTAAATGCAGCTAGACTTTACTTTGTGTAGACAATTCAGATTCTGTTCCCAGCTTACAAAACTCTATTCCTTAGTTGCACTCTGTATTCCTGACAGAGTACTCCTGTAGGGGAATTTTGAAGTATGCCAACTCGTACTTTAATGACTTATGCTTCCTGGTACCTCTATCTTCTCCATTACACCTCCACATTTGCCATCTACTTCAGGAAAAATGGAAAAATTCTTTGGAGTCTACTTGGGGTAGAAAAGTACCTGTGCAAACACTTCCAGGCAAATATCCTAAGTATTCTAGATTTAGATGTTCTTCGTGTTTCACTGTTGCAGTCATAACTGTAGGGTGCTCCTGCCGGCAGGCAGCCCGAGGTCGGCCAGAATCCCAAAGTCTGGGTCCCGTGTCGGCTGTATAAGCTAGTACCCTGACGTCAGTACGCTCTGGTACATAGCCCTCAGCCGACGCCATCTTCTCCAGTCTTTCTTGCCGTGCGGTGGAAAGCAGCTTGCAAGTCGTTGGTTGGCGATTTTCGAACAGCGTATTTTGTTGTTGTCTGTCCGAAGTTCTTACTTCTCTTCTCAAAGCTAAGTACCCCGTTGGGGAATCTTTTCTTGTTCCTCCGATGTCAGAAAAAGTTAATAATTGTATAACGTGTGGGAAACAAATACCTCATAAAGATTTCCACTCTTACTGCCTACCTTGCTTAGGCCCTGACTACGACGTTTCTTGTTGTCGGTTCTGTGCCAGGTTCAATTCTCGTACTATCAAGCGCAGGTACGACTGGGCTCTAAATGATTTTGGCAGACGCTTCAATTATAGAATGTCGTCGGACACTACTGGAATTCAAAGAAGCGCAAAGACAAAGACAGGCCTCCGAGGTCCAAACAGGACTCGTTGCAGCTGGAGCCAGCGTCCGGTTCGGCTGTCGTTAGTGAGGCGCTTTTGCAGCCCCTGTCGTCCGCCACTTCTGAACCGATGACCGATACGGACTCCCATGGGGAGCCATCAAGGCCTACTATTTTAACTGCTGCAGGACCTTCGGACGTCACTCCCTCAGATGGGTCCGGAACCGCTGTGCAGGTACCGGCTTCTGAGGGGGTTTTCAGGCCTACTCACATCACTATTTCAAAGGCAAAGGCAAAGACAAAGACTCCTGTTAAGTCTAAAGTTCCTGCTCAAGCTACTTCTGAATCTACTCCCAGGACACAGAAGCAATTATTAAAGATGGCTGAAGATTTACTTATGATTAGGGGTTCTCACCCTCCTCCTGAGAAAAGGCCTCGACAGGATGTTCCTCTGGATTCCTCTGACCAGGCTTCTGTATCTTCTGTCTCTTCCTCTGATCAGGAATATTCTTTTCCTCCTTATGAGGATTCGGATGCTGAGGACTCCTTGCCCTCTGCCTCTCCGCCTGAGGATTTCTCTTTTGGGGAAACCTTGCATGAGATGAGGGAACATTTTCATTGGGAAGGTCAGGAGTATTCTGCTTCCAAGAAGAGGCTTAGAGAATTCCTTCTTCTTCCTCAACATAGGCCTTTAGCTATCCCTCCTGTTCTTGACATTGTGGATGATGCTTTTTCTGAGGCTAATTTGAATCCTGATTCCATGCCTCCGGCTCCTAAGCCTGATAGATTTTATAGGGTTCCTGACTCTCATTTATTTTTATTCAAGAACCCTTCTGCGGATCCTGAAACTATTTCTCAGGGCTCTAAGGCTGCTAAGGTTGCTACTTCTAAAAATCCTATTCCCTCTGAGAAGGATTCTCGTGCTTTAGACAGGTGGGGAAAAAAGGTATATACTTCTGCTACCCTGTCTGTAAGGGCTTTAAATTGCCAGTTTCATATGTTTTAAGTATCAGCAATTTCTTTTGTCTATTTTAAAGCAAAAGCTTGCTTCCCTTCCTGCATGTGCAGAGGATAAGGAACTTCAGGATGTATTGCATGCAACTGAACAAGTGAACAAACATAGTTTGCATTGTGGTTTTGATGCTTTGGATGCTTCTTGCAGGGCTGCAGCCTCTGGTACTGTTATCAGGAGACATGCCTGGCCGTGAACAAAGTTTACCTGAACAGGTTAAGGCTAAGTTATTAGATGCCCTGTTCAGCATGATGTTCTTTTGGATCTAAGGCTGAGGAGGTTATTAAAAGATGGAAGAAAAGGCAAAATCTATGCAAACTGTAAAAGATTTCTTGCAAGTTCAACCTCCTAGATTTTCCAGGAATTGGCCCTCCAAAAATTGGTCCTTTCCCACGTCTGACAGGCCTCAAAGGGGAAGATATAGATGCTCCAGAGGTCGTGGTCAAGCTCAGGCCTCTTACAGATCTAGACAATGGACTGCTTCTTCACCTAGAAGGGGAGAAGACAGATCCCAATCTCAAAGAAAGCAAACTCAATGACTCTCTCAGTTGGGCTACAGGACCCCTTCACCTGGATGCCCCTCTCGGAGGAAAACTCTCTGTTTTTTACAGAAATTGGACTCATATTACCCAGGACAGATGGGTATTGGACGTGATTTTAAAAGGCTACAAATTCCACTTTCATACTCTGCCAAGGGCTTACGGTTGGCCAGATCTGCCAAAACATCAATGGTCAGAGGCCTTAAATCAAGTGGATGCTCTTCTGGCCATGAGAGCCATAGAGCCTGTTCCACTCTCAGAGATGGGAAAAGGTTTTTATTCAAGACTGTTTCTGGTTCCAAGAAAACAAAGCTCATGGAGACCTATTCTGGACCTTTCTGTGTTAAACACCTTTTGGAAATTCCAAAATTCAAGATGCTTACTCTGCAGCAACTAATTCCAATGCTTTCTCAGGAGCCTGGATGGTGACATTGGACTTAAAGGAAGCCTACTTACACATTCCCATCAGGCAGGCAGGAAATTCCTCAGATTCAAGGCAGGTTCGAGACACTTTCAATTCTCTGTACTGCCCTTTGGTTTATCTACTGCCCAGAGTCTTTACCAAGTGTCTGGCACCAGTAGTGGCTTATTGCAGACTTCAGGGGATTCAGATTTACCCTATTTGGGCGACTGCCTTATTCAGGCAGACAGCAAGGATCTTCTACTTCAACATCTGGAATTTGTTCAACGTCTTCTCCTCCTACTGGGATTCTCAGTGAACACAAAAAAGTCACATTTGATCCCTTCTCAACAAATGGTATTCTTGGGAGCCCTCTTAAATACAACCTTACAAAGGGCCTTCCTCACTCCAGAAAAACGAATACAGCTGGCTTCAATTTTCAACACCTTGGCAACTCTATCTCAGCTCACTGCAAGGAAATTCCTGCAGGCACTGGGCTACATGGCTTCCTGCATTCTGTTGATTCCAAATGCAAGGCTTCATATGAGAGCTTCAATGGTATCTGAAAAGTGTATGGTCACAGCATTACCACGATCTGGACATTCTGATTCCTCTGATCCCCTGCCTCCAGAAGGAGTTCCTCTGGTGGTCCAGGGTGTGCTTTAAACGAAGGAAAGCCTTTTCGTCTACCTCAACCTTCTCAAATCATAACCACGGACGCCTCGGATTATGCTTGGGGAGCACACTTTCTAGACAATTGCCAGCAGGGAACCTGGACAAAGGACCATCTTCACTGGCACATCAATCTGAAGGAAATGTTGGCAGTTCAAAATGCTCTTCTAGCCTTCAAGAACTTTTGCAACCAGGGCCTCTGCTAATTGGACAAACACCACAGTCATGTGGTACATAAACAAGCAGGGGTTCTCATTCACCCCTTTGCAGACTAGCTATGGCTTTATGGGACACAGCTCTAAATCTGAATCTACATCTCCAGGCTCAATTCATTCCAGGAGAACAGAATCTCTTAGCAGACAGCCTGAGCAGAAACATTTCAGATCCTCACGAATGGATGCTAGACACCAACTTATTCAACAGGATTACTGCAGTTTGGGGATGTCCCCAGATAGATCTGTTTGCATCCCATCTCAATCAGCTGCCTCGCTTTTGCACCAGGTCCTTCCACAAAACAGCTTGGAAAGTGGATGCCCTGTCCTTCAGCTGGAGAAGCCTTTCGGGATATGCCTTCTCTCCTCTTCCTCTACTACCTCGGGTATTACTGAAGATAAAACAGGACTAGCCCAAGTTCCTCATCTTGATTGCTCCAAATTGGCCTCGACAGTTTTGGTATCTAACTTTAAAGCACCTGTTCTTGGAGCCTCCTTGGATTCTCCCTCTGAACCCTTCTCTTCTGTCCCAGCATCAGGGTCAGTTACTACATTCCAATCTCAAGACCCTTTGCCTGGCAGCTTGGCTCTTCAGAGGAATTTGATTTCTTCTAGTCTTCCCAAACAAGTTTTGGATGTTCTTCTGGAAGCTAGACGGCCTAGCACTAGGAAATCCTATGCCTCTAAATGGAAGAGGTTTTGTATTTGGATGCAGGACCGAGGCTCGGACCCTCTGGTGCCTGATCTCTCTTCTATTTTGCTTTACCTTTGGATCTTTTGTCTAAAGGACTTTCCTTTTCTTCCATTAAGATTCATGCTTCTGCTATTTCTGCTCATTTCAGTTCTGATCCTCCTGTTTTTTCTCATCCTTTGGTGAGACAATTCTTGAGAGGGGCTAAGAATTTGCGGCCTCCCAGGACCCCTCCTGTTCCTGCTTGGGATCTTAATTATGTTTTAGAAAAACTTACTTTGCCTCCTTTTGAGCCTGCTGCATCTTCAGATATTAAGTTTTTATCTTGGAAGACAGTTCTTTTGTTAGCATTGACTTCTGCCAGAAGGGTCTCAGAGTTGCAAGCTCTCATGGCTGTGGAACCATACCTTATTTTCCACCAGGACAGAGTATCCTTGAGGACCAATCCTACTTTCATGCCTAAGGTGATTTCGAAAGTGGCTTTAAATCAGACAATTCACCTTCCTACTTTCTTTCCTAATCCTCAAAATAAAGGGGAAAGGATTTTGCATTCATTGGATGTGCACAGACAGTTACGATTTTACCTGGACAAGACTAAAGAGTTCAGAAAATCTAATCAATTGTTTCTTTTGCCTCCAGTTCTCTTGGAAAAGCTATTTCTAAACAAACTATTTCCAAATGGATTGCTTATGGAATCAGATTTTGTTACACTCATCATGGGAAACAGTTTCCAGGTACTGAAGTCATTCTACTAGAGCAGCTGCCACTTCTGCAGCTTTTCTCAGAGGAGTTCCTACCAAGGATATCTTGGAAGCTGCCACTTGGAGTTCTGTGCATACTTTTTCCAAGCACTACAGTCTCCCTCTGTATTCTAAGACCAGGGCAGGCTTTGCCTCTGCTGTTTTGCAGGGTCTTCTTGCTGCCCCTTCTGTTTAAGCCTCCTCCCTTTTTCACTGCTTTGGGATTCCACCCTACAGTTATGACTGCAACAGTGAAACACGAAGAACATAGTACAGTTGTGTACACCTACCATAAATGTAGATGTTAGTGTCTTCACTGTTGCAGTCATTCCCTCCCTCCTATCCCCTCTTTTTCTCTTATTTGTGGTGTATTTGTGTTTCCTTGTTGGATTCATTTCTGATTTATTGGGACTTCTGACATCTAGGGCAAGAAAGGCTGGAGAAGATGGCGTCGGCTGAGGGCCATGTACCAGAGCGTACTGACGTCAGGGTACTAGCTTGTACAGCTGACGCCGGACCCAGACTTTGGGATTCTGGCCGACCTCGGGCTGCCTGCCGGCAGAAGCACCCTACAGTTATGACTGCAACAGTGAAGACACTCGAACATCTACTTTTATGGTAGGTGTACACAACTGTACTTTGCATATTTGGGAGCAGTACACGTGCTCCCATTGTTTCTTTGGAAAGAGAGATTAGAAGTTGGCATTGGGAGGTTGGCATAATGGTTAAGGTGTTTACCTTACAGACAAGGTGCAGGGTTTGCTTCTCAAATGGGGCAATTGGCTAGGTTTAAAATGGTCCACAAGGGCTGTTAGCCTAGTTCTAATCTATGAACCTAAGATAAGCAATTCATAATGATTTCTGACTTCCTCTGATTCCAACAGTTATTGTGTAGTATTTTGCATGCCCTAATAATTCCTTTTTAACAGCATGTTCTGTTGTAGTCTCAGTTAAAAATTCAGCCAGTTTAGATGTTTCATTTAGGATTCACCTATCCCTTTCTCTTTGCTTATACTTGTGTATCATTCATTGATGAGGAAAGTGGTCTGTAACCTGCGGTCCAGATGTCTTCTGGGCCTCTTCCCATTTTATTACCTTTGTCTAACTATTTATTCCTAATACCTTGGTTCCTTTGAAAGCATTGTCCAGTAAATTCCAACCTTCTCTTGTGTATTCTGTGTACCCCTAATTGTAGTCATCCCTATCGTCAGATTCTTATTTCTCTATTACCGTGTTGGCTTAGTTCTTTGTATGCTTTCTGCCCCTTTGAGTTTAGTATTCTGTATGACTTATTCTCACAGATCTGTGTCCAAAAGCCCATCTTTTTGTTCTATTGGAAGAATCAACTTAACCCACCTGACTTTCCTTCTTCCCCTTCCAGATAAAATCCATCTCTATTAATTACTATCCACAACGTCTCCTCTGGTTGATAAAAATATACCCGACCTGTTTATAAAACCTAAAGGCACTATAAAAACATTTTTACTACTTGATGTTATGTTGTCCTATCTCGCCTTCATTCTTGCTGGTTGGGTTCTGAACAGAGTATTGGTTTCTACTTGGCCTAATACTAAAGCTCGAAAGTTTCCACTGGCTCGAGGCTATACCCTATCCCACAATGTATAGGGAGTAATATATCTTGTTTGCTACAGATCGAATGCTTCGCAGTGGGCTCAGGCTAAGTGACTTCTCTGTCTAAAATATTTTCTTAAAATTATTTTCCTAATTATATTGTTTGTGTTCTAGGGTTTTACTAGCGTAAACCACTAGAGTTTTGCTGTTTGTGCTTGTGTTTGTTGGCCGTTGTTTTCGCAGGCCTACACCCCTATCCCTTCCTTTCTCTATCTGACATACCCGTTTAAGTTAGAGGGGTCATTTTTTTGTCTGTATACAGTCATTTTAAGTTGGAGGACTTTTTCCCCCCTGAGGTTTTGTCGTTTCAGTTGGAGACGTCTCCTCTGGTTATTGGAGACTGTTTAAGTTGGAGACTCTCCTCTAGCCCCTCCCTCATCCCTCTTATTGTTTAAAAAAAATATATATATATATATATATATACATATATATATATATACATACATATATACATATATATATATATATATATACATATATATATATATATATATATATATATATATATAAAATCTTTCTTAGATTGTAGAAGTCTTCTTTACAGAGTTATTTTTGTTGTTGTTGGCACCTCTTTTTCCTTCCTGCCATATTGTGTTGTCATTATGTCCAGGGAAGGCAGTGAAGTGAAGCAGTATGGCTTCAAGAAATGCGATTCTTGCACTCAAAAAATGTCCTTCACAGACGTGCATATCAGTTGTGTTTATCATCTTGGAGCAAAACACCTTCAGGATTCTTGCTCTATTTGTCATGGATTCATTTCCAGGATTTTGCAGGATTGTCAAAACCAACTTGTGTTGAAGGGATGGTTTTCTTTTGCAGATGCTCTTGAAGGGATGATTTTCTTTTGCAGATGCTCTTGAAGGGAACCAGACCTCTACAAAATCATCCCAATCACCAAAATCTGATAAATCTTCAAAGAGGGCTTCTTCCTCAGCTCCAGCTTCTCAACCAGTGAAGAAACCTTCCAAGGATTCAACTTCAGACCCAAAGGCTTTCTGGTCTGAAGTTACTGATCCATCGATTCCACCTGTTTTGTCGGAATGGACAGGCATTCGTGCACGGAGCTGATGTCCAGGCCTGGAGCCGGTATCCTCTGTGCTATAGTCACCCATTCTGCAGTCTGAGTCTGGTAGCTCTAAATCTTCGGGACCATCTTCTCTATCATCCAGGAGCCTTTCGGATGACTATGTGGAGCAGGTGGTGAGGAGGTTGCTTTGGACTCGGCACTAGCTAAGATCCTCTCGAGACCAGCCCAGAAGGATATGGAGTTGTCTGCTACTTTGGCCTCTTCTGTTATTCCTCTCCGACCAGAGTGATTTCGGAGCCGGAGTGCTCTGATGTTTTTGTGGTGGAACCGTTGGGTCCAAAACTTGTTCCTGCATTTTCGGCCCTGATCTCTGCTCCAACCTCTTTGGTGCCATCATCTGTCGATGGGTCTGGGAGCCGATTTTCCCCCGTCGGGTCGGTGCTTTGACAGACCTGAGTCTGCTCCTCGGGGCTTCGGCATGGGTGAGCTCAGCACCTACATCAGTCTCGGAGCCCACCTCCTTGGTGGGGAGGAAGTATCTTGGTTGTTAGGAGCCAGGGGCTCCCTCAGGCCTGGATCGTGGTACCTTTGAGGTGAAGAGTGCTGTTCCCCCCTGATGGCTCCACCCTCTGATCCAAGCAATCTTCCCCCAGGAGTGTCAGTGTCTGCCTGCTCACCCCACCCCCCCCAGGTGTAGAGAACCAGTACCTCAGGACATGGGTGAGTCCATCTCTTCCGAAACCTCTCCAGTGGATCCCTCTGCAGAGGTCCATTGGAAAGAAACTTGTAAGAGGAAACATTTAGACTCTCTGGAGGACACTGTCGCATCTGATATGGACTTAGATGATTCAGAAGGGTCCCCAAAGTCACCCTCTCAGGATCTCCTTTTCAGACATCCTAGAGATCCTGAAACAGAGAGTTGTCTGGAAGACCATTACCCCTTCTGAGGATGAGTCCGTATACCTGGAGGCATGTGGATCCTGACCCTCTACCTTCTGGGTGTCTCCGCCTTTTGACCAGCTTCTCACTGTAGTTAGTCGAAAAACATGGGGCTCTCCAGAATCAATGAAACCTGTTCGAGGAAGGCCCAATAAATTCATCACTGCCCCTATATGCTATGGTGGTGGCAGTGGTGGCCACCAAAAAGGAGTTAGCTGAGATTATCTGTCCATCTGCCGAATAAGGAATCTCGAATGATGGACAGATATGAGACGTGTATATTCTCATCAGCAGGCTTTACTCTCCGCTCACTGAAGTATTTAACCCACTTTACCAGACTCCAAAGGTGACCTCTCAGCTTGCTACCTTAGGTTCTGTAGTTAACTCCTCCATGCGTCTCATCTCTTACTCGGCCGATGGAGCGAGCAGTGCAGCAGGCACAGGAATAGCTCTGAGAAGGCATTCCTGGATGCTCCTTTGCAAGTTTGTAGAGCTCTTTAAGTTTTCCTTTGTAAACACCCCTTTTGATGGCTCTTCGTTGTTCAGGCCTAAAGTTAGAGACTCTCACCAGGTGTGAGCAAGAAGGCAAAACTCTTGTCTGCCATGGGAGTATGTTTTTCTGTCCCTTCCAGGCCTTACCCCAAAGGCCAGAATGGTGGGAAGATGTGGTTCTGAAATTACCAAAGAGTTTCGCTGGATGCACTTGATATATTTTCTCCCAGGGGCAGAGGGGAAACAGTAATGGAAGACGCCAGTCTTGCGGCAGAGGGGGTCCACAGAACTAGGGTGACAGATACATTCTCTGGTCGGCCTTTTCTGCGCTCCTGAAAGGAGGCTCATCTGACCACCTCTGGAACAAAAGCAAAAGGGAAGTGCAGAAAACTGAGTGCATAGAGCCTGCCCTGAAGAGTAGATATTTTCTGCATGACTCCCTTATGGGGATATGCAGATAAGCTTTTCGGTCCAGAGTAACTAACCAGGCACCCTTGGCTAGCATAGGGAGAAGCTGTTGCAGGGTAATTATCTTGAAATTTGGGACCACCAGAAAGGTATTGAGAGTTGATTGATCCAGGATAGGGCACCAAGAGCCATCTTTTCTGGAAACCAGGAAAAGTCTGGAGTAGAAACCCTGCCCCTTTGTTCCACTGGAACGGGTTGAGTAGCTCTGATAGTGAGCAGAGAAAGTACTTGCTAGCCATGCTCTATGCACTTCCCTTTTGCTTATCTACTATACCCAGAGTATTCACAAAGTGCCTGGCTCTAACCATTGCATACTGCAGACAGAGAAATATCCAAATTTTCCCATACTTGGATGACTCCCTGATTCAGGCGGACAGTCAGGAATTGCTACTTCAGCACCTAAAAAGCTTTCTCACGTCCTTGGGGTACACCATCAGTGAAAAGAAATCACAACTGGTGCCCAGTCAAAAAATTGTGAGTGAGTCATACATTTGTTCTCATTCCTAATGGCATTGGTATTTACTTTTTACTGGTGTTTCCCACCATATACTAGCTTCCTGTTTGGGGGCTCCTGACATTTGGTGCAAGAAAAACTGATGTAATGGCATCTCCTGCCTGTTTTATACCCCTGACGACCTGACGTCCTGGAAGAAGCAAAAGCATCCTTATGCAGAAATCCCAAGACTCTGGTATTTGGGCTGACTGAGGGCTACCTGCAGGCAGATAACCCAAGTGTGGGACTGCAACAGTGAATACACTCAAACAACTACATTTATGGTAAGTGTACACAACTTTACAATCTTCAGGATGCGTACTACCACATAGTCGATCCAGGAGATATCTATGCTTTCGGCTGGGAGCCAGTCATTACCAATTCAGAGCTCTGCCCTTTGGTATCACTACAGCCCCTATAGTGTTCACCAAATGCATGGCAGGAGTCCCGACACATCTGAGGGGTCTAGGATTCTGGATGTTTTCATATTTGGATGACTGGCTCCTGACAACCACCACAGCGCATCTGCTGATCAAGGCAAATGACACAACCATTCATTTATGCTCAAATCTAGGCATTAATATAAATTTTGAAAAGTCTGCCTTGTTGGCCTACACAGCATATTGCCTTCATAGGAGCAGATTTAAAGACGCAAGACAGGATAGCAAAACTGCCTCACAAAAGAGTAAAAATGCTGTGCCACCAAGTATCAGTGTTGCTCCAGAAAAGCAAAGCACAGGCAAAATTTGTTCCCAAAGTTCTGGGTTGAGTGGCAGCAACGATAACATTGGTTCCATTTGCGCTCCTGCATGAGTGCTCCAGTGGCTTCTCTTTACTCAGTGGTCAATGCAGGAGTTACCCATGTCTCTCAAGATCCTCATTACAGACTCCTGCAAGAAGGACTTAAGATAGTAGCTTCAGTCTACTCCGGTAACACTAGGCAGGCCATTTGTTTTCCCCCAACCTGTAGCTACAGTGACCACGGACACCTCCCAGATTGGGGGGGGGGGCATTATCCCTTAATCTTTCCTGGCAGTTGTTTATGATGAGAATTGTATGCATAGGATATAGTATCAGTAAGCCATTTTGATAAGGTAACTTTTGAAACTGGTGAGCCTCTCAACAAAATGGGGTAGGATCTGGTTCCGCCTTGTTTCTTGATATATCACACAACAGACATATTGTCTGTCTGAATCGCAATTGTACCTTTTGGGAGAGTTGTGTCATCATAAACAACTGCCAGGAAAGATTAAGGGCCACTCAACAAGAATTATGTCAACTTCCACTGCTTTTCAAGCCAGACAACTTATGGACTCTCTGTGCTGCAACCACATGGGTTAACCCTCATACCTTTATCACTCATTACAAAGTAGATGTGGTCTCCCAGAACAGGGCTGCCTTTGATTCCACTGTTCTGAAGAGTTTATTCCTTTGAGCCACTCAAGAAAAGAAGGTGCTGCGGATGCTGTCCCAACTAGCAAGACTGAAGACTAGATAGGACAACATAACAAAGAATTTATGTACTCACCATAACGTTCCGTGTTTGTTGTCCATCATCTTGCCTTCATTCTTGCGTCTCCCCCTCCTACCCCCAACCTTCGTTCCTGGAGGATCGAGAGGAGAAATGGTTATTGGTGAAAACGTGGTTTCTGCTTCCTTTTTGGCCTCCTTACTCATAGGTTAAGGATTATTATCTTTTGGGAGTGGTTTATATAAAGAATTATGTATATTTACTTTTTTTTTGTAATCTGCAAACAAGATCTGGGTATTATTCCCTATGCATTGTGCGATAGGGTATAGCCCTCGAGCCAGTGGATGCTTTTGAGCTTTAGTATTTGGCCGAGTCGGAACCGATACTCTGTTCCAAACCCAACCAGCAAGAACGAAGGAGAAATGATGGACAACAAACATGGAACATTATGGTGAGTACATAACTTCTTTTTTCTTGCTATCCATATCCATAGGCAAGAGCTTCCAGTTTCAGTTTTTATATTATCTTTTTAGTTTCTTCCTATATATCCTTGGTTGCTGTAGCAGAAGCCTTTTTATTTTTAATATTTGTTTACTGGGAAAGTCCAAATTGGAACGAGCCAAATTTCAGTGGAGGTCTGAGGAGAAACACTCCAGGCGCAGGTCTTTGTAATAGGGAAGAAACTGGAGCACCCAGAGGAAACCCACACGATCGTAAGGAGGACATGTAGACTCTGTACAGAAGGCATCCCAGCCAAAAGATTGGCAGTTAGACAAGCCCTTTATAGTCATGGTTGAAAATTAAATTGGGACCTATATGAAGCTGGGTGTGATAGGCCACCAGTCTCCGCAACTTTTTTCCCCCAAATGTTGGTACTTCCCCTCCCTACTGTTAAAGCATTCCAAATCTTTATCACTTTCTTCTTTCCTAACTTCCAAATGTCCACCAGAATACAGTTTATTCCTGGAGACTTCACTGCAGGTAGATTATACATCACCATTTTTGTCTCATCTCCTCTTATCTTAACTGTTAATTTTAAGCATCACCTTCCTCTAACTTTGGCATATGTAAATCTTCAAGAAAAAGCACACATGGAAATATTTATGGATTTCCCCATTCCTCTGCTTTAAACAAATTTTCATAAATTTCCAAAATATCTCAATATCTCTACAGGATCTCTGCTGTTTCTATTCTTGTAAGCTCCCTGGGTTTGGCTACAACCCTTTCCACTTTCTGTTGCCCAAATCATTGCGCAAAATGGTTTTGTGCTCTGGAGTTACTGATAAAGAAGCAGTTGCTTATCTGCAATCTTTCTAAACTATTATCCAGTTACTCCCTTATTTTCTCGCTAGCACTCTGAAGTTGTGTGACTTTTGCTTGTTTTAAGGGGAGTTGCTAGATTGCATTGTCAAATCAGGTGAACCATTTGAGTGGGCTGTAGCAAGTGTTGAGAGCAATCCGACCAACCCCTTTTTGCGATCTCTGTTTACCTGCCGTTATCCAGAAGTCAACCTCAAATCTTTCAGAAAACTGATTTTAACTCCTTCCTTTCTGTGAAACATCTGAGATTTCTAGGGAGACAACTGTTAAATTGGTTTTAATCTCCAGAAAGCTACACTGGGACGTGTGAAAACATCGCCATCCCCATCGGAAATCTTACTGATTTTTGACAGTTTTTAAAAGGGTGCTGCGTTCCATGCCTTAAAGAAAACAGGTGCCTCTTCATGGTTTTTAATTTTGTGTTAGAAGGGCTAATTCTTGCTCCATTTCAATTAACTCGTTAGATTGACTTGAGGTTCTTAATATGAAAAGCCATGTTACTGATTGCGGAAAGAGTATCTGAATTGCAAGCTCCTATGATGGGTTAACTCCATCTCATTTTACACAAAGGTAGGGTTACCTAAAGAAATTAAGCCTTTATTTTATGCCTAAAGTGGTATCTGAATTGACTTGGTGCCCATCTCTGTGTCTTCTTTCCAGAACCTGTAAACAAGGGAGAAAAAGATACTCAAATCCTTGGATGTTCACAGACATCTCTGGTGCTATCTTGTCAGAGCAAAATCTTTCAAGAATTCGGATCAGTTGCTCTGATGAGTCAGAACAGACTCTTGACAAGTACTTGTCTATCTTTTGTTACATCCACCAAAACAAGACCTTTCCAGGCAGGGTCAAGGCTCAGTTTGCGAGGGACTTGCCTTCATCTCTGTTTTGAAAGGGTTGGATTCTACAGGCATTCTAAAAGTAGCAGTGTGGTACTCTTTGCAAATCTTTGTAAAGCACTGTAAACTAGATTCCTTCTCTAGTTCTAGGACACGTTTTGCTAAGACCATTCTCCAGTGTTCCTGGACCCTTGTCCTTCCTCCTTCCAGTCATTCTTAGTTATAGTAATTTACACCATGTAGC
>NC_056728.1:194489354-194525605 GCF_019279795.1 Protopterus annectens | reverse complement strand
TCAAAAAAAATAATCAATTTTTAAAAAAATTTTGCAAAGGTAAAAGTTCAACAGTTTATATCTGCACACACATGACCACCACAGCATTTTGAGAGCTTTTGGCCTGCCTAACTGAAAATCAATCATGTCAAAGTGGAAAATAAATGCCCTCAACACCACCCAGCTCAAACATGAAAATCAAAAACCAGTGCATCACTAATCAAGTTAACACTTGCTATCTTACATACTTTTCATAAACAAAACTGCTTCTACTCAGCTAGCTGAAGCTGGATGACTAGGTTACATTAAATCACTATAGCAAAAGCTCGTGCTAAAATGGACTCTACTAAATTCTGACAGTGACCATACAAACTTCTGAACACTGAGCTGACCTGCATGCCTAAACATATGCTTATCCATTGCCAAAAAATCTGTACAGACGAACTACAACCATCTACTTCCAGTGATATTTTACATTAGAACTCACCATATGCATGAGTGTTTCTAGGAACATTATACCACTCCTGCTGTTAGATGGACTATGGTCATCTAATGCTTTAATACTAGACAGATTAAAGACAGAACGAATAGCAAGGAAGGGCCACATCCCCCACAGTAGGACTACAAGAAATTTTAAATTATGTACAAGGGGTGTCAGCCTGCTTCCTTGATAATTATGCCTGCCTAATGCTGAGCACACAACTGTCAAATATGCCTGTCCACTCTCTACGTGACTGGGAGTAGGTGAGACCTAATGTAAAGTTTCACTCTGCTTCCAGCCCCCTACATTAGACAATGTGACAGATGACAAACAACATTATGAAGATCCTGATGTTATTCATAACCTTTCCATGCTTTAATCCATGCAACTGTTTGGTACCAAAATCTCATCACCTCCCTGAAAACAATGTTAAGCATGCACAAAGACAATAAACATGACTGTTCTGTGCCTGTCAACTACTCAGAGGAAACTTTCAAATACTTTTACTGCTGAAGACAGTACAAATAAAATAATTTGGTCCAATCTACCCACTGGAACTTGGGCTTGTATTTCATTTATCAAGCTACTCTTATTAGTTAATATATCTAAAATGTGCCTTCTATATGTAGGGAAGGTAACGTGTGGTACAAACCTTTTCATTGCAAAACTTATTATAGCTTTTGCAGGGCATATTTACCCAAGCAATACAAATAAAATTAAAATCATCAATCTACATAGATGGAATATTAGAAAGTTTCTCAGTCCAAGATACGCACACAATGTCCACTGTTATCAGGTCACTATCCCAGAGGCATAGTCATTAAATTATCAAGACCATCAGTATAGATAGTCTTCTCTTTAATGAACAGTGCAGAAATACCTCCATGTCACCCCATAGTCCCTCTCCTTGGAATGATGACCATCTCTGAAAAAATGTTAAAATGTGTACTAAATGCATTCCAAGCTTCTATGATAACGAAAAAAAGTTATGCATTTACCATAATGTTCCATGTGTTTTGTCCATCTTGAACTTAACTTTCATTGGTGGGTCAGATCCGTTCCATTGGATCTGTCTCGGCCATTTCAAAAGCTTGAGGCCTTCAGCAAAGCTTGTGCGCATTCCTCCTCACCCATAATGCAACTGCCCAACTTTTTCAGATATTTTTGCCCCCAGTAAGATACAAATTAGCTGGTCCAACAGAATAATGGAGAAGAAAATGTCATCTCTGAGGCCATAGAGTTCTGTGATACCCAATTAAGACTACTCAGTCTCCCAGTGGAGGGTGGGTTATGAGAATAAAGGCAGAGACAGACAACACACATGGAACATTATGTTAAGTTCATAACTTCTTTATGTAATGTTGTCAATCTCGCCTTTACTCTCACTGGTGGTAGCTTGGTACCTTATTCTTAGGTGGCTCATGGGAGAATATTCCATATAACTAAAAGAGGCTCTACTCCTAGAGGCCAAATCCACTTTGTAATAAGAAGTAAAGGCATGAGGTTTTTCCCATGTGGCTGCAGCACAGATATCATCCAAAGGTAACCTAGCTTGAAAGGCTGCAGATGTGGCTACCGACCTACTGAAATGTGCTTTAATAACATTAGAAAGGGCTTTGTTCTTAGAACTCTAAAGCAAAGGATATACATTGTGAAAGCCATTTGGATAAGGTAAGTTTGGAGACTGGTTGGCCATTTCTAACACCAGAATAAGAAAGAGAGTTGATTTGATATCCTGATTTCTGAAGTTCCATGCAAGTATTAACATAACCGTCTATGAACGTCCTGAAGATGCAGTGAATATGCCTCTCTAATTTGGAAGCTTGGGAAGAAAACGGGCAGCTCAATAGATTGATTGAGATCACTTTCCGACACAACCTTAGATAGAAATGAGGGGTTAGTGCGCAAAGAAACTCTGTCCTTATGAAAAACTAGGTATGGAGGCTTGGCATATAAAGCTTGCACTTCTGAAACTCTCCTAGCTGAAGTAACAGCCACTAAAAGGAGTATTTTCTAGGAGAGACTTCAGGTCACAGGCAGCAGATGGTTCAAAGGGAAGACAATGTTTGAAAAAAACATTCAGATCCCGGGGCAGTGATGGGTTTTTGTATGGAGGTCTTATCATAGTAGTTACTTTTAGGAATGCCTTACAAAGTCTTTGTGACATGAATCCAAAACAGTTTTCTCCTATATGGAAATTTGAAATTGTTGCCAAATGAATCATTAGTGGCTGCAGCAGCACCTTCATTGAAAAATTTTGCCAAAAGTTCTAGAATAGAATGTATGGGTGCAGTAAGAGGGTCTACCCGATTCTGGTTGGCCCATACAACAAATCTTCGATTTACCTTTGTACAGTTTTTGTGTAGATGATTTATGGGAAGATAAAATATGTTTAACTGGAGAGGAAAGGAGTGGACACCTGGAGATCAGGGGAACTGGAGCACCCAAGCTGTTAGTTTGAGATTGTTCAGGTTGGGATGAACCATTCCTGACTGGTGAGTCAGAAGGTCCACAGCAAGGTCCAGAATCCATGGTTCGTCCCACAGACTAGGCTGAAGGAAGGAGAACCTGATTTGGAAAGGCCAATATGAGACCATTAGAATTACTGTTATGTCCAACTGAATTGCTTTCTGCAAAAATCTGGGAATTAGAGGGACTGGAGTAAGGGCATAAAGAAATCTCTGAGGCCAACCATGAACAAGTGCATCCTTTGGTAACTGCCCCGCAGGAGGGATCAGGGAAAAATAGTTGCTGCATTTGGCATTGGTGGGTGATGCAAAGAGATCACAGTAAGGCTGGCCCCATTTTCAGAAGATCTCTTCTGCAATTTTCTGAGGGACCACTCATGCGGCTATAAAATAGCTCTGCTCAATTTGTTTGCAATTACGCTGGATTTCCCCGGGATGAGCATTGCTATCAGAAAGTGGTTGGAAGCTGTTGCCCATTGCCAGACCCTCAGGGCTTCCTGACAAAGCGGGTAAAATCTGCACCCTCCGTTTCTGTTTACATACCAGATCACAGGCATAATGTCTGATTAGATTGCTACCATTCCCAGAGTGAGGGGGGAGTGAAATGTTTGCAACATTAAAAGCACCACCTTCATCTCCAGGATGTTTATGTGCAGATGATCCTCGTGTTGTTGCCAGATGCCCCCCACCACCACCTTATCTGGGAAGCGTCTGTGGTCACCATGGCTTTGGGTTGATGGGGAATAAAGTGACAGCTTTGAGATACATACCAGAGGAGAGTAAATCCACCACTGGAGATCCTTTTCGCATGAATTGGTTATGCTGATCTTGTGCGTTATAGGAAGTTCTAGAATTGACCATTGTGTCGAATGTAGCCACTGAAGTATCCTCATGTGGAGAAGAGCTAGGGCAATGACAAAAATTGAAGCAGCCATTTTTCCTAGTACTTGGAGAACTACCTAGGCAGAAGCTTCTTTCTTTCTGATCAATAATTTTACATAACAGTGAAGATAGTCTACTCTGTCTTGTGGAAGTTTTGCAATCAATGCAGTTGTGTCCATCTCTGCTCCTATGAAGACCAAGCTCTGGCAGCTCTAGAGAAGATTTTTCATAACTTATGGTAATACCTATGGAGGAACAAAGTTGTACAGTATGGTCAATGGCTTGCAGCAGCAGCAGATTTCTGGTCAGGGTGATTATGAGCCTGTCATCCAGATATGGAAACACCCAGAACCCTGGATGTCTCAGGTGAGACACCACTACTGCTATTATTTGAACACTCTGGGGGGCTGTAGTGAGAGAAAAGGGGAGAGTTCGAAACTAGAAGAGACAGTCTTCTAGCCAGAAGCACAAGTACCTTCTGGATCCCCTTTCCATCCGTATGTGGTAGTATGCATCTTGAAGGTCCTTACAGCACATCCAACTGTCTTTTTCCAAGAATGGAAGAATCAACTGCATTGTCAGCATGTGGAACTTGGTCTTTTTCATCAATTTGTTTAGATTGCAGAGATCCAAGATGGGCCTCTAGTCCCCCATTTTCTTTGGAACTAAAAAGAACTTTGCTTAAGTTCCTGATCCATCTCTGGTCTGCAGGGACTTCTTGGATGACTTTCCCTTAGCAACCTTTGAATTTCTAATGTTGCTTGTTCCTTCTGACTGGGTGTAACGTCTAGAATCGTCTTGTTTACGGGAGTGGGAAAGGAAAAAAATGATACATCTCCTAGATAGTATTTCTTGCACCCATTTGTCGTTTGTCTCTGCACCTCGAAACCTGGCAAAAAGATAATTGCTCACCCCCCAAATGCCTCCAGAGGTGAGCAGTCAGGCACTCCTTCAGGAGTGCTGGAAGGGTTTACCAAAGAAGTATTCTCAGGAACCCTGATTCTGTGGGCATCTCCTGCCATGAGGACAGCATCTCCCATTACTGTTCCCCCCACTGCTTCTAAGAGAAGTACCACCCTGTGTATCCTGGAAAGACCTTTGCGATTTTCTGAACCACATTTTCCCACTACCTCTCTGACCTTTAGGAAAGGGTCTGGTTGGTGTGGAAAAAAACGTGGCACACAAGGTCTTGCCCTCTTGTTCACACTTGGTAAGCATCTCTAACTTTAGGCCCAAAAAGACAGGAGCCATCAATAGAGGCATTAATGAAGGAAGAATTGAAGGGCTCTGCAAAATGGCAAAGGCACATCCAGGCCTGCCTCCTGACAGAGATGCCTGAACCCGCTGCCCTACTCATTCCATCTGCTGCATAAGATACGAGGCTCATGAAAGAGTTTACGACTGAACTGAGGGTGACGAGCTGGGCGTTGACTATATACCACTGTGTCAGCTACAGCTCCTAGGCGGGAGTCTGAAAGTTCCTTCAATGGGTCCCTTTGCAAGCTGGGTAAGGTAGTTCAGAGACCACAATGTAAAGGTTGCTGATGAAAGACACTTCACATACCTCTCCATAGTCCTAGAATCCCTATTTAGAAGATGCATAGAGGTTCTGTTCTCAATAGTTCCTTTTTAGTGGCCGCAGTCATGACCATGGCATCCACTAATGCACCTTTTGTTAAGATTGGTTTATCCTTTGGAGCAGTAATGTACTTATTTGGCCTCCTAGGAGGAGGCTCTATGGAATATGGGGTCTCCCAGGTCTTCAGACAGATTAGTTCAATAAGCTCATCGGAATGAGAGGTCACCCAAGAGGTTGAAGGATGAGACTTGAAAGCCTTCAGATATACCGACACCTCAGCTGAAGGGGATGTGGACTGCCAGTCACTTATCTCCAAGTAAAATTTCCAGTAGGTCTCCACAGGAGACATCTTCAGGAGGTGAACATGGGGGACCATTCTGCCTCATCGAGGTCAGTATCGGATGTGACTGACTCCTCCTGGGAGTCAAGATGCTTCCTCAGTGGGATGGGTCTAGGGAGGATTCAGAAGAGGGGGGGTTCCCCCCTTTGGACACCCCGAGGCCTGGGGTCTCTGCAGTCCTGTGGAGAGGGTATGTGAGAAAACAAAGACCTGTGCAGAATTGGAAGGAAGATCAGAGAGGGATTGTGTCAGTCTGGGATGTAGTCAAAACCCTTCTTATGACTTAAAAGGCAGTCTGTCCCTGCTCCGAAGGACACCCCAGATCAGACAAAAAGGTTGTCTGAACCAAAGGAATCTCCAGGGCATAAGACAGAAGCTCCGAAGCAGAGGTAGGAGAGCTGAGCTCACCTGCTCCGAAGCCCAGATCCAAACTGGCTCCACAGACCCGACTGGAGTGTGTCAGCTTCTAGATGTCTCCTGTTCTGACAAGACGGAAATGCTTGAAGCAGCCATTGGATCCGAGGAACCTGATCCGATGCAGACACTATCCTGATGTTGGAATCTTACGGCTCCAAAACCAAGGGACAGATAGGAGGAGGAGCAGGCGCCGAAGGGGAAAACAGTGTCTGAGCAAATTCCTTTGGGTTCGGATCCAATAACAGTTTGGCCAAGGCCAGTGTCTTTTTAGCAGCCTCTGCACTACTCTATCCACATCTCCACCGGACAAACTCCTGGTGGACAGAGTAGAGAGCGTAGGGGATTTTGCCTTGGTCAAAAAAAGGTGAAGGAAGCCGAGAGGGAATCGGTTCTAAAGAAGGTTAACAGCTCTGATACCTGAATTCTGTGGGTACTGTAGATGTTGAAGCTGATGGTACCAATTCTTCTGAAGTCTTGGATCAGTCATCGATTGTCTGCTCTGAGGGATCTATTGGGAGACTATATAGCCTTGGAACTTTCTGCTATGGCTCCGAATAAGATTTTGGTGCCAAAGAAGCATGTTTTTGTGATTTGTCTGACTTGTCAGATTTGGTGGCGGACTCCGGAGATATAGCCTCAGAGAAGGGAGTGGAGCTTTTAGCAGACCCTTCAAAATAAGCTTATTCTTGCACTTCAAGAGTCCCTCTTGTTGAAAATATCATATACTGTCATATAGAGCACGACTCTTGAAGGTGAAGAGGCCCCAAGTAATACACACTGTGTGACTCACTCAGGGGCATCTTCTTTCCACACTGTTTGCACTTTTTGAATCCAAGAGGTTTCCCCTTCATGTTTCTGCAACATTTTCATAGTTATGAAAGGACAGAGAGATTTAACAAGAAAAACTAGAAAGCACACACACAATGAAACAAGCACACTAGAAGGTCCTCTAAATTAAACTGACACAAAAAGTTTAAAGTTCGAAAGAAAATTGTTTTAATATGAAAAATCATCCTCTAACTAAAAATGGATGATAAAGGAGGAAGGGGATATGGAAAAAAGTGGTAAACGTCCTCTAAGTTAAAATGACGTTAGACATCCTCTAACTGAAATGGATGTTAACAGAAGGTAAAAGGGCTAACACACTGAAATGCAGAAAAAAAATCAGGGTAAGGATATATATATATATATATATATATATATATATATATATATATATATATATATATATATATAGCCCAGAGCTTGCTTTAGTGCCTCCTTCATAGAGCTGCAAATGATTTCTGAGGAAGTTAGGCAGTTGCATATGGGTAAAGAAGAATGCCCACAAGGTTTGCTGAAGGCCTCAAGCTTTTGAAATGGCTGAGATGGATCTGATGGATCATATCCGACCCACCAGTGAGATTAAAGGAGAGACTGACAACATCCCATCTATAGTTTTCTTTGATAATTACTACTATACTGGATAACAAAGTCCATTTCCTGAGACTACCTGAAAAGGATGCATTCAGAAGTCAGTAACTTTTCCCTTATCAAATGGGGCTGCAAGCAGGACACACTGCCTATATCTACACTTGCCCACTTTTCTCTAACTCCAACATTCAGAGGAGTGCATACCCCCCCCCCCCCTTTGGTATATGCTTTAGCAGCATGCACTGCATTACCAGACACACCCCAACCACTAAATAAACATGTTCCTGTGAAATAAGAACTAAAAACAAGCTTACAATTTGCAAAGATATACAAATAAATACCTGCTGATGTTAGAGAGGTCTCAATAGCAGCTGCTGCTTGAAGGGACAAAAAACTGCAAGGGAGTAACTAAATCTAGAGGTGGTGGATTCCCTCCCAGATAAACTAGCATGCCAAAAACATACGTATTATAACTTATAATTAGTCATCCCGTAAAGTGAGTCCACAACCAGGAAGAATACCAAAGTAGTAAATGAATAAAAAATTGAAATGAACTGAAGGCTCGGAAGATGCAAACCTGAAGCATCAAAGCACCAAAGAAGATACTACTAGAGCAATACTAACTGTGGAATGTGTGACTTTATAACCAAGTGACTATAATACAGATACCTGCAAAGAAGACACTTTATCCACACACTGGAAAGATCCATATCTCTGGTGGAACAGCCTTTGAAAGCATTTTCTAATTGATGGAAACTGCTTGATGGTAAAAGATACAGCTGGCAGTCCACTTGGAAGAGGTCTGCTTAACTGCCAGTCCCTCTGAAGCAAAAACTATTTTGTCTTCCAGAATACACACACATTTCAGGTAAAAAACTGCTCATTCTTTTCTACTTTCTACAAGAAAATAGGGAAATTAATGGAATGGTTTCAGGACAATTGTGATAGCACATCTAGAAAAAAATACAGGGTTGATCTTCAACACTCCATCTTTGACAAAGACCAGATTTGCCTCCCTAATAATTAATGCATGCAGCTCATCAAGCTTGAAAATCCTGCAGGTACAGGTAATAGCCACAAAAAAATTAACTCAAGAGATGAATTTTACATTCACTGATCTCAGTCTTGAATGCCAGTCAGACGAGTCTGTCAATCAAAAATCCAAAAAGGTGAGTGAATCAAGAAATAAAAATGGAAATGACAAAACCTTTTAATGAACTGTTTGAAAATGTGCTGCTGGGCCACAGTCATGACCCATAAAAGGACAGACAAAAACAAATAGCATATGCACCCTGACTATGGAATACCGGGGGGCCAAAATTCTATATATGCCTGGAATAAATGAAAAATACCTATATAATAACGAGATGTAACAGCCCAAGATGCATCTTCACCAATGTGGAGAACCTAGTCTACTCAAGAGTACATTTGTTGGGTGGCTGACTTCAAAATGGCTTTAGGCACTTCTGAAAGCCCTACAGGGAATTTAAACATTATCAAGGGAATTAAACCAGAAGCCTTGCCCTGAATCTGAGCTGGCTGTTACTAAAACTGAAGGGCAAAGTTCTAGGTTTGGCCTGGGAAGGTTTTCATGTACAGTTAGGTTAAGCAAAGCATGACAACATATCTTTCTGGGCTGGTGATGAGAACAAAGACAAATTAGTGGTCCTTACTCTTAATTTTGCAATCAGTCACAAATTTAGATGGAAGGGTGGAAATTAATATAGGAATTTCTTGTGCAACAGGAAAGGAAACATATTCCCTGCCAATTCCTCCCTGCCATGCTGTGTTGAGGGTACAACACTGTAGTGAGCGGTAAACAAACCAGTCTCTGGAAATGTCCTACTCTCAAAGATCTTTATGAGCCAATACTCCTGAATCCACCACTCTAGGAAAGGGCTGCTAGAGTGGCATAATGAGGTTACCCAAAATGTACATAAAACAGAATGCGGTGAACACCAAGCAAAACAGTGTAGTAACAGTCATGAAGTGCTTTCTTCCAAGTATATAAGGGACTTCAGAACGACCAATACAATCCAAATCCTTGTTTAAATAGGAAATGGAACCATCACATGACAAAGATACCTGTTGCCTTAAACAGGTACCTAAAAATATTATACTATTAAAAAAACTACCCATTAGTTAAAAAAATAAAATCATATAAAAACCTGTTATAAAACTGTTCTGTGTGGTATTTACCGCCTTCTGTTTTATTATTTTTGTTACAGTTATTTCAGCTGGCGCACTCCTGTTTTGTTGGACAGCTGTTCTTGGCTACCACAATGTAAGTAGATGAAGTAGTGATGTTCCCATCTATGTCTCAGTGTCTGACTTAAATAATCCCTCTCTCTGCAAAGAAAAAAATACCCAAGGAAAGTCTATGGATGTGGCTTCCTCTCCAATGCCTTCTTGTTGAGAAAAGGCATCCACTGCTCCAACTGCGTCTCTTTCATGAGGTGGAAGCACCCACTTTCAGAGACCCTCGCATGGAAAGGAAAGGGACCACCGAGTACCACAACAGTTTTTTTCTTATTAAATATGTATGGTAGCATCTTTACTACTAAATTATGCAATCGACACAGGCAACCTATACATTTAAATAAAATGAAAACAAACTTGATATTGGACAAAGTTGGCCAAACATTATACATCACAAATTATAGGCTGACATAATTTTGATTGTAAACATTATGTACATATCTTTATAATCTACCCTTAGCTCATTGCGCAGTCAAACTATTACTTCATACAGCCTCATTCTCAAAATCCTGGGCTCCTTCTTTTAAACTTCATCCCTTCCTCTGCCTGGTACTTGTATTGGTTCCTGGGCCAATTTTTCATGTTTATGAAATTGCTCCTTACCTTTTCTAAAGATCCCAATTCTAGTTGTTGCATCTCTGTTACCATGTTCACCACTTTCAAGTGCAGCTTGCATGTTTACACTGACTTCATTTTGTAGCTTAGTACTACTTTTTGACAGCCACCATAATTACTACTCATAGCAAGGCCTTACTATTGTCTAGGCAATCCTGACTTTTGTATCACAGCTTAAACAAATAATTTCCTTAGTTATTTTAATTTCACTCACTCCAGTACATCTCAGATGAGTATTGTGAATTTCCTTATCCAGTCTCTCTACCCAATCCTTTCTAACCCTCCCTCTGATTGATTCTTGATTACTGCATAAGATTGTATATGCCCCTACCAAATTATTCATTTAACAGCTTCCTGTTGTAGCTTCTACTAAAAAACTCTACAAGTGCTGGTCTCTTTCACTTAGGGATACTTCCCAGTTTCTTTCTCTCTTTGCCTATACTCTTGCATTAACTCTCGACAGGGGAAGGCAATCTCAAGCCTGCAATCCAAATACATTATTGGCCTTGGTCCCATTCTATTACCTTTCCCTCTCTAATTATTAAGCTCCCAATACCTTGGTCCTTTTCGGCCAGTTTTCTAATAATAAATTCCTGCCTTCTCATGCTCTGTTTGTATTCCTAACTGCAGTCATCCCTATATATGAAGAATCTCTTTTCCATTCCCAATGTCTTGGCAGTTCTTGTGAATACTTTCTGCTGCTTGTGACAAATACAATACTCTGTATGGTTATTGTTCTCCTCCCATGATCTGCATCCAAAATCCCACACACTCCCTCCTTGTTTCCTTGAGCTTCCCCCTGAGTTTCATCATCCCTTTCCACCTGAATTACAGGTATCTGCTTGTACTATATACAGGAGCCTTAACTGTGCAGCTCCTGAAATACTCCGTCAAATCCGGGTACTAAGACCCGACCATGTTCTATTGGAAGAATCAGCTTATACCCTTCGACTCAATTGCTACAACTTTCCCTCCCAGATACAATCCATCAGCTCTTTATTAGTTTTCGCTGTCCACATCTTCTCCCCTCTGTTTGACAAAAACGATGCCTGACCTGTGCACAAAACTAAGGGGCTAAACATTTTCACTTGCATCTTGCTATCCACATATCCATGCAACATAGACCTTCAAATTTCTCAGTTTTTGTATCTTCTTTTGTTTAGTCTCTTCCCACCTTAAACCTCACCTGCCACACCGGAATTCTTTCAATGTATACTCAGCAAGTAATTCATTCTTTATCATGTTCCCCATAAATTATGGATATTTCTGAACAAGTTCATGTGTGGGTACATAATCACAGGTAATGCCTTTATTTTAGATTCGTGTTGTATCCCAAAAGGTTTTATCTACACCTACTCTTTGCACTCAAGGGAAATGGAGGAATCTGTAAGAAAGTACTGGCCTGTACTTGCCCTCTTTGAAGAGTTTAAGGGGCTATTGCCCTGACCAACCTTCATTTGTAAGGAGAAGGGGTACCAATCTCAAGGAAATGTTTGAGAAAAGCAGAACATTACAAGGAAAACTAACCCAGCAAGAAAGGGAACATTTAAATGTGGGGCATGTAGCCATAGCCATGCCATCTTGGAAGAAAAAGTATCACCATTCCATCCAGAAGGTTTAAAATCTACCCGCAGGCCATTTCACATGTGGTAGCAAGGGGGTGGTCTATTGTAGGCTTCTACACCACATGCAGCAGTTTCTATGTAGGCAAAGCGGAAGGGAATTCATGGCGGATATACGAACATTTTTATGATATAAACAAAAAGAAGGAAACCAACGCTTTTTATAAGCACTCCCTGACCTGTACAAACATAAAACTGAAATTTATGGTACTGGAGCAAGTTAAGCCTGATGCCAGGGGGGGTGATTGGGAATCAACTTTAGAATATAGAGAACTCCTCCGGCAATTAAAGTTAGATGCTGGGAGACCCCCTGGGCTTAATGGTTTGATCAGTATAAAGCCGCTATTGAAACTAAGAAGGGCAAGACTTTAGTTTGACATTCCCCACACCATTACTTATGGCAAGTACTCATACACATGGGCATGATTTTCACTTAATGCTACACTATACAAAGTCTATGTTAAGGAAAGACCTATTGTACAGCATAGTTTAACTTGGTTAAGATATAGTGGTCTTTTTCTAGCAGGGTTGTCAACAAGACCAAGAAAAGGAAAATATTGTCTTACCCATGCTAGGCATTAGCCTTATATTATACTTACACGAACAACAGTTGGTACGTCAAGTCACTCCATCTTATTCCAATTTTCAAAAGTGCAACTTTTTGCACAAAGCAAGTTTTATTACAAAGTTAAACACTATGGAAACAGTGCACAATGCTTTGTTTATTTTTAAGCTATTAGCATTTTTAGTAGTGACAGATGCATTAATGCATTATTTTAAGCAATCTATTATATTTTTTTATATATTTTGTTTTAAAGGAATTTTTAAGCATGTGGAATAGTGCACAGTCTCTTTAAAATGTTAATTGGTAGTGCTTTCTAATTAACCTAGGATTTTCAAGGTATATAAGACACCTGGATTCAACAGCATGGTGTCACTTGACAAAGCTCAGAATTCCTCTGAGCGAAAGCGCTTGTGTGTTATTATTCTGTGGTTCTGAATAAAGGAATTATTTGAATTCGTTTGGTGCCTACCTGGATTTACTGAATCTGCCTTGGTGAGCTTACAACAAGCTGTTCCATTTCCTGGCTGTGTGTGCATTTACTACCTAAAAATACTATACTATTAAAAAAAACTACCCATTAGTTGAAAAAATAAAATCATACAAAAACCTGTTATAAAACTGTTCTGTGTGGTATTTACCGCCTTCTGTTTTATTATTTTTGTTACAGTTATTTCAGCTGGCACACTCCTGTTTTGTTGGACAGCTGTTCTTGGCTACCACAATGTAAGTAGATGAAGTAGTGATGTTCCCATCTATGTCTCACTGTCTGACAAATAATCCCTCTCTCTGCAAAGAAAAAATACCTAAGGAAAGTCTATGGATGTGGCTTCCCCTCCAATGCCTTCTTGTTGAGAAAAGGCATCCACTGCTGCAACTGCGTCTCTTTCATGAGTGAAGCACCCACTTTCAGAGACTGCATGAAGGAAAGGACCACAGAGTACCACAACAGTTTTTTTTTCTTTATTAAATATGTATGGCGCATCTTTACTAAATTATGCACGACACAGGCAACCATACATTTAAATAAATGAAAACAAACGATATTGACAAAGTTGCAAACATTATACATCACAAATCATACTGACAATTTTAGTTGTGAACATTATACATATCTTATAATCTACCTAGTCATTGCCAGTCAAACATTACACAGCTCATTCAAATCCTGCCTTCTTTTAAACTTCATCCTTCCTCTGCATGTATTGTTCCCACAATTTTCATGTTTTATGAAATTTGCTCCTACCTTTTCTAAAGATCCCAATTCTAGTTGTTGCATCTCTGTTACCATGTTCACCACTTCAAGTGCAGTTGGTTTACACTGACTTCCATTTTGTAGCAATTACTTTTTGACAGCCACCATAATTATACTCAGCAAGGCCTTACTATTGTCTAGGCAATCCTGACTTTGTATCACAGCTTAAACAAATAATTTCCTTAGTTACGCCAATTTCCTCACCCAGTACATCTCAGATGAGTATTGTGAATTTCTTATCCAGTCTCTCTACCCAATCCTTTCTAACCTCCTCTGATTGATTCTTAGTTATCATGCAAGATTGTATATGCCCTACCAATTATTCATTTAACAGCTTCTGTTGTAGCTTCTACTAAAAACTCTACAAGTGCTGGTCTTTCACTTAGGATACTCCAGTTTCTTTCTCTTTGCCTATACTCTTGCATTAATCCTCGACAGGGAAGGCAATCTCAAGCCTGCAATCCAAATACATTATTGGCCTTGTCCCATTCTATTACCTTTCCCTCTCTAATTATTCGCTCCTAATACCTTGGTCCTTTTGCCAGTTTTCTCCAATAAATTCCTGCCTTCTCATGCCTGTTTGTATTCCTAACTGCAGTCATCCCTATATGAAGAATCTCCTTTTTCCATTCCCGTCTTGGCTTAGTTCTTAAAATACTTTCTGCTACTTTACAAATACAATACTCTGTATGGTTATTGTTCTCCTTAAGGATCTGCATCCAAAATCCCACACTCTCCTTGTTTCTTGAGCTTCCCCCTGGTTTCATCATCCCTTTCCACTCTGAATTACAGGTATCTGCTTGTGCTATATACAGGAGCCTTAACTGTGCAGCTCTGAAATACTCCGTCAAATCGGGTAACACAAGACCGCCATGTTCTATTGGAAGAATCAGCTTATACCACTCGACTCTTGCCAACTTTCCCTCCCAGATACAATCCATCAGCTCTTTATTAGTTGCTGTCCACATCTTCTCCTCTGTTTGACAAAACGATGCCTGACCTGTGCACAAAACTAAAGGGGCTAAACATTTTCACTTGCATCTTGCTATCCATATCCATGCAACAGACCTTCAAATTTCTCAGTTTTTGTATCTTCTTTTGTTTAGTCTCTTCCCACCTAAACCTCACCTGCCACACCGGAATTCTTTCCAATGTATACTCATAAGTAATTCATTTTATCATGTTCCCATAAATATGGATATTTCTGAACAAGTTCATGTGTGGGTACATAATTCACAGGTAATGCCTTTATTTTAGACTCATTAATTTTGTATCCCAAAAAAGTTTGAAACTGCATCACCATGTTCCACAACACTGAAATGTAATTTTCTAGTTTTATCAAATATAAAATATCTGCAAAGGGAGTTAGCTTTTCTTGACTACCACACCATTTATTCTTGAATTTTTGAGTCCCTTGTTTTCTTTGCCAATGGTTCTAAATATAATGCAAATGAAGGGGAAAAGGACAGCCCTGCCCATTTCCTTTGACCAAACAGAAATTATCAGAGGAAGCCACCCACCTTAATTTTCACCTTCAGTCCCTCATATGTCCTTCCTAATCAAGCTTATAATTTTATCAGGGAATGCTGCGCTCAAACTCCCAACTTACTCTGTCAAATGCTTTCTCTGTATCGACTTTTCCAATTGTTTGCCCCCCTTCCACAAAACCACACTGATATCTATCAAATCTGGCATTACCTTTGCCATTCTTTTAGTCATTATAGGGAATCACTTTCTAATGGGCCTTTATGAAGCTGGATCTGATGGGTCTTTACCCTCCTTAGGTATTACAGCCACCACCGCTTTCTTATAGAATGTTAGTGCATCTCCTCTTAAAATACGGTTAAGAAAACCTTCCAGATCTTTAAGTTTTTTTCCCTCCTAGCTTTCAGACTTCCACAGGAATGCCATCTATTCCTGAGGACTCTCCTGTGGATTGGTTATACATCACCATTTTTATCTCATCTCCTGCTCCTATCCTAACAGTCAGTAATTGCGCCTCATCTACTTCTAACCTTGGCATATTTAATTCTTTCTAAACATTTTCATTTGTACCTTTTCTTGACTTCCATAGGTCTCTGCTTTATATAGACTTTCATAACATTTCCAAAATATTTCTAGTACATCTACAGAATCTTTTTTTCTTCCATGTTATAGGCTCCCTCAATCTGGCAACAGCACTTTCTACTTTCTGTTGCCTGAGTCATTGTGCTAAAAGTTTTTGTGCTATGGAGTTATCAAAACACTGCTGCTTAACAGCAATCTTTCTAAATTCATGCATATTATTGAGGTAAGCCATTATTTTCTGTTTAGCATTCTGCAATTGCTCCTCCTCGTGTTCTAGGAGACTTCCCTATTCTGCAACACTAACATTTGTCAGTCCCTCTAAACAATTCTTGTTACTTTTTACACCTCTCTCATTTCCACCCTATTTTTAAATTCCACTAGCTATATTTTCAGAAGAAATTTCTATCTTCTCTAACAACTCCCAAATAATTTTCACTACTCATTCCTTAAATTCCTCTCTTTTCTACAGGTAGGCTGGAAAGCGCCAGTCTCATTTTTATTTCAGTACCCTGCATTTTTATTATAGTTATTACTGGTGTTTGATTTTAAATGGTTATTGGATGCATATCGAAAATTTAAAATTTAACAGGAACATATGCATTTCAGTTCTGTTTAGCCTAGCCCAGTTTTTGTACCTTGGTGAATATGCAAATTCACTCTGAACTCCTACTACTGAATTCACATATTCAATGCCATATATTTTTTATAAATTTCTTCAAAAATTTACCCTCCTTTGTTATATTTTCCCTTCTGCCCCCCAACCACATCTTCACTGCTGCAAATCAAATTCCACTCCCCACATACAAGTAATATTCCTTGTTGAAAGCAGATTACTTCTCCCAGAATTTTCTTAAGTTCCATTACAGTAATTTTAGGTGGAATACAAAATTCATGCCACTGTAAACATCTTCCATTGCAAGTAGCCCCTTAGTATAACAAATTTACCATATTTTTTTATCCTCTTCTATTGCTACTGGAGCCCCTTTTGCAATTAATATAAGTACTCCTCTATTCCTCTGTCCCAAGTATTCCGCTGAATAACCATCCTGAAAAACTTTCTTTAACAAATGCACATGTTCAGTTCTTTCCAAATGTGTTTCCTGTAGCATAGCTATTTGCACTGTACGTTGTTTAATATAGTTCAAGGCTTGTTTGTACTGTGAGACCATTTACATTTAAAGATAATACAGAAAGCGTCATTATGTTAAAAAATTATTATTCCTACCTTTCATGTGTACCAGCTTTTTTAAGTATTAATTCCAGCTTTTGTATTGCATGCACTAATGTTGGGCATGCATGTAGCTGGAACTGATGCTTAAAAAAAAAAAAGTTGGGCAAGCCGCAGTGGTGCAGTGGTTAGCATTGTCACCTTACAGCAAAAGGTTCTCCAGTTCGATTCTCTGCTGGACCACCTTCTGTGCGGAGTCTGCATGTCCCCCCACAGTCCAGTGAACTTTAAGAAAATGCAGGTAGGTGCCTGCATGTGTGGGTGTGCCTTCTTTGAAGGTTGGGTGCCAGGCTGGCAACTTGACACTGTAAAAATCCACTGCCAATCATTAGTGGACTGGTGATCCACTGTGGTGATACCCTAACAGGGAAAATCTGAAAGAAGACTTACATCAATGCTGGGCAGGTTGATCTTTTATACAGCTGTTTCTTGTCATATCAATTTGAGCTTGTAACATCTTACAGAACTTTTGTTTTACTGAAAACCCTTAATCAAGAAAACAAATGCACCCCAATACACCCCTAAAATCTATTAACTTACTTCTAACACATGAAATTACATGCATCTTAAATACGGAAGTTTTACCCTCCTAATAGAAACAACTGTCCCAAACTGACAGCCACTCTGTTAGACTTGGATTAACCTAAAAGAAAGGTTATCCATGCTAGGATGCATGCTACAGCCTGTGCTTCTAAGTGCTGTCTAGTTTTGTCTTATCTTTATTGCTCTCTCAGATTGGGAAAACACTTGAATGTTTTCAGAAAACTTCATCTCCTGGACACTGAAAGAAAGAAGTACTCTGTTTTTAATGCTCTTTATTAGTGTGTGTCCATGGAGACATGAGAACCAGATACGGAGGTGCTTCTCCAAGCATGTATGTATGTATTTATTAGAGGAAAGCTTTATTATATTTCATTGTCCTTTATTTGCTTTCTCTTAAAACTTGTTACTAAATCAAGCTAATGGCCTTAATCCAGTCATTCTCCTATGCAAGAATCAGAAAAAGCACATCAATCTTTCTTGAATCTTGCTCTTTTGACCAGACTTCTTCCTTGTTTATGTTGCAGTGTCCATGTTTCTTAAAAATGAAGGAAAAAGAGGAGGAGAAAAACAGGGGCAACTGTTTACTTTAATAGCCCCATTATTCTTGAAAATAACTGAGAAAACTTTACTTTATAGCATGCAGCTTATAGCATGCATTATAAAAATACTACTGCTAAGAAGAAAATGTTTTTACTTACAGTTAATTCTCCCTCTTCCCCTCTCCTAAATGTTCTTCCAAACATTAATGACAAAGTAGAACATTTGCTTTAGTGTCCTTTACAAGTTTAACAAAGTCAAGAAGTCCAATACTTCCAGGTTTTCTTTTTCGGTCATGTTTCACAAATACAATTAATGCTTTATAATTCCACATTTATTTGTCAAACTCCAACTTGCTGGTTTTATTCCTGTTTATCTCCATCTCCCAACCCCAGTCCCTGCTTCATTTCCAACATACTCTGTTCATCTAGTCAACAACTGTGCTTTTTTCTGTCTCTCGAGCATTTTTCATTGAAACATTGGAAAATGTTTCACTGGCAAAGTCGCTGTGTGGTCTTCATTAGTAGAAGAATCTCCTCCTGTTTTATAGCTCACTTTTCTGGAGAAACTTTTCCATTTCCTCCTTAGCATGTTCTGCAGCAAAAAATGATTTTCTCTCTCCAGGAAAGAATATTCTGAAGATAGCTGGGTACAGCAGTTTGAATCTCACATCTGCTTCTTCACATTCACTGAATAGTGGAATAAGTTTATTCCTCTTCTACCTAGTGTACAGTAGTCAATTCCCACAAACACTCAACTGTCTACCACTTTCTGTACTTTGTCCTTCTCCCACAGTTGACAGAATCAATTCCTCCTGCTGGTACGATTGCATCTTTAGTATTAAAGGTCTAGCTTGCGTTCTCATGGCCAGGTTTGCAGCATACACATGATGTGACCTTTCAACTAACTCCTGCTGTGGAATACCAGTCCAGTTCCTTATTTATGCTTTCATAAAATTAATACAGCCTGTTCCTTCCAGGTTCCCTAGCACAGCAGAAAATCTCAGGTTTTCGTTACATGCTCTGTCCTTTAATTCTGTTATTTTCTGAAACATCTCTTCTTAAACAGTCTCATTCAACCAGACTTTTCTTCATTTCCTCTGCCCTCCCTCTCCTGTTTGAGCTTCTTGAGTTTTTCAGGTTCTTGCTCCTCTTTTTCTACCTTTGGGTAGTCTCCTTGCCACACCATTGTTGGTACCAGTCTTTCCCTTTTTTGTTCCTTTTTCCTACCCTTTATAATGTCCTCCTACCATTGCAGGTAGTTAACTAATCTGTATATATGTTAAGAGTTATCCTTTCTTCCTTTCACTTGTGTTAGCTATGGTCAAGAAACCAACTGGCTTTCAAAAAAGCACTTCCTGTAGGCACAAAATTCCAATTCTAATGCGGACAGGGAGTGCATTTATTGCCAAGGTGAGGCACACTTGAATACTGGCTGCTCTATATTTGCTGCTTTTAACTCCACAGCAATTTTAGATAGACTAAATAAGTTAATCCTTACAGGAATGCTGCCTCAGTCTTCAACATCTTCCCAGGGGCAGAAACACCAATTAAAACATCCTAAACCTTCTTCAATTACCAGGAAGTCTTGAAAGAAATCTAAACGTTCTCCAAAGTCCTCGACTTCCACCATGGCTTCAACAGACCCTCTTCAAAAAATCTGAAGAGCTTTGGATCCTACTTCTTTGGATCCTAAAAGAAAGCCATAGGATCCTAAATCCTTGGATAAGACTGTCATACTAGCAAAAATCTCCAAAGCAGCACTTGAATCCAACCATTAAGCTGTTAAATGCTCCTCAAACTAACTCACTAGGGTTCACAGTTAATGCAGTATCTCCTTGATTCCATTCTCCATTTCTACAAACACTGGAGAGATTATAAACTATAGTCAAGATCCTCCAGAAGTCTTTCAGAGGCCGACGTGCATAGGATGAGGAAGAAATTTCTCAGAGCTCCGATTCAGATAGAAGTTATTCTGGCTCAGCCTACCATCAGATCAGTGACCCTTCAACTCCACTTCCCATAGTGATTTCTCCTTGTCCGATTTGTCCCACAGCTTCAGTGTCCTCAGATCTGAGAGCTCCAAGAGTGTCAGTGTCAGATATGAAGATGGCTAGATCTTCGGCTCAAACGGTCTCCCTGACTGGTTCCACTCCTATCCCCGTGGATCAGGATGAGTCTCAGAGCTGAAGCACCGGAGATAGATCCGGGGATGAGAGTCTAAATGAATTTTGACAGCCACCTTTGTGCCTCTGAGACAACATGGATCCTGGCAGGATCGAGGATTGGCCGCTTCGGAGGTTACATCCCCGGTGCAGCCTGTCATGCCTTCTCCTGGTCCATCTGCCTTCAAGAAAGTGGAGACGGCTCTTCTCCAAGAGATCAGATTTCTCTCTTTATTGGATCCTACATTTCTTCCTGCAGTGTGGCCGAGCTCTGATCCTACCAGAACTATTCCAAAGGGACAGCTAGTACCAACTAGCATTCAGACAGTTCCCTAGAGGAACTTCCCCTCTCCAAAGCATTCCACCAAGAAGGTTCCATGAAAAAGTGCAAAAGGAGGTGCACAGATTCTCCTATAAAATCCCTCACAAAAAATAGTGACTTTGATGAAAGGGAATGATACGCCAGGTCTCCAATGGATAACGTCTTATTTGGAGATGTCCTAGAGATTCTTAAGCAAAAGGGTGGAAAGTCTTCCGATACACCCCTTCCCTAGAAGAGTCATTTTTCTGGAAGCTTTTGCGTCTGGCCCATCAACGTCTTGGTTGACTCACCCAGCTGATGAGCTTATCAATGTAGTCCCTTGACAGACATGGTAGGAACCAAACTGTCAAACTAATTCCCTGATGCCCAAAAAGTATTTTGGCAACACCGAAGGACAGACCCGACTGGAGCAAAGGAGTCCCTGTTGATGCTATGGTTGTGGCTGCAGCCGCAAAAGAGAGAGCTTGCTGAGCAAAAGCTCCTCTGTTCATTAAACTCAATTTGGGAAGTGCATATTTCTTTCAGCAACATTTGCTTTAAGGTCCACGAATTATCGCACTGTACAAGGCTGCAGAGAGAAATTACCAAAGAACTCTCCAAATTCCTCTTGGAGTTCATGTCTACTGATTACTACAAGAGATCATCTTCACAAGTGGCCACTTTATTACTCATTTCCAATGTGTCCATTAGGTTAATATCCCATGCTGCGGACGGTGCCATACAGGCAGGCATTGCCATTAGAATACATACCTGGATGTGGTTATTCGATTTTGTGGACCCTTTCAAGTCTTTCATCAATGCTCCCTTTGATGGAATGTCCTTGTTTGGCCCTTCAGTAAAAGAAGTACTTCCTGGCTGTGAACAAGAAGGAAAGACCCTGTCTGCCATAGGGGCTCACTTTTCTAATCAACTGTCCTTTCCTCAAAATCAAAGAGCAGGCAAGAAAACTTGGTTCCATAAATACCAGGAATATTTCCAGGATTCATGCAGAGGCAACAACTCCAGAGGCAGATGGGAAAGTTCAAATGGAAGATGCTGACCTCACAGTAAAGGAGACCTCCACAAACCAGGGTTACCAAAACTCCTTTCTGGATAGACCTTTTCAGGGCTTCTGAAGCATTGCCTGCCAGCTCACCTCTGGAGGAAGTCAGGGGGCACTTATCTTTGCACCCAGACACCTTGGCTTCTACATCAAAAGATTCTTGGGTGCTAAAAGTAATATCTAGGAGTTATTTTATACCATTTTTCCAGATTCTACAGAGCTTGGGGTTCACTGGTGCCCAGATGAACACAGTAAAAAAGATGGCTACTCTTTCTACACATCATGTGGACACCATCAAGTTTCAGGTACAGCAAATTCTTGCTTATCCTGCTCCTCCAGCCAGACTTATTCTTCAGGCTCTAGGTTTGATGGCAGCAGCCATACCCTTAGTTTTTATGGCAGGTTACTATATGCATTCTCTCCAATGGACTTAAGTTGTTCACTGGTCTGCTCTGAAACATCCTCTATCCTTCCCAGTCAAACTCACTCATGTATGAAAAAATCATATGCACTGGTGGATTCAGTCGGACAAGATTTATCTGGGCTGTCAATTTATTCTGCCTCCTCCAGTGGCCACTGACCACAGACTCCTCACAGATGGGGTGGGGGGGCATTTCTTGGGATGGACAGTCCAAGGCATGTGCCCCCCCCACAAGAGATCAATTTCCACATTAATATCCTAGATATACGGACAGGTCTATTAACACTGTAGGGCTTTCAAGATGTTCTCCCTCTATTGCGGTAGAGACAAGTCTGAGGGCTGGTACACCAACCAACAAGGAGGAACCCGATCCTACCCACATAGTCGAGAGGCACAGAGTGTGGCAGTGGATCACCTCCTTCAACCATTTTCTTGTGGCAATGCACATTTCCAGGGAAAACTAACACAATGACACACAAACTCAGCAGGTCCATTTGGTTACATCACAAGTGGTCTCTCTCTCATCAGTGGTGAAGATTTTTCGACACTGGGGCAAACCTTCCTGCAATCTCTTTGCATCTCCCCACAACAAGTGGTGAATAGGTTTACTTTGCTCCAGACTCCTCAGGCGGAGTCACCGACAGATGCTCTAGTCCATGTTTGACCCTCTTCTCTCCTTCATGCCCATCTCCAGGTACCTCAGTTTCCAAGATTATTAGAGAAAGGTTTATCGAAGAGCTCATTTAACTTCATTGCCTCCTCCTGGCCTCGCCAAGTGTGGTTCCCCTTCCTCTGGTCTCGTCTTTGTTATCCACCATGGAAAGTGGACCACAGTCTGGATCTTCTCTCACATCCCAATTTTCCAAGCCTCAAATTAACCTCAAGGGTTTGCCAATTCCATTAATAGCTAGACAGCCCAGGCTCACCTCCCTGGTTCAAACATACTTTTAGCTTCCCAAAAAGCTACTACAAGGAAGATCAACATGAGTAAATGGAAAAGATTTTCAATCTTGGCTCTTCAGAAAGAAACTGATCCTTTGATCATTGGTTCTGTAATTTTTATCTTCTATTTTTCAGGAAGATACTAATTTTTCTAGAATCAAAGTACAATTAGCAGCCATATTTTCTTCTTTCAAGAGAAAAAGCTTCCTTTCTAGTTTCATCTAAACTGTACAAGGCTTTTCTAAAAGGCACATCCTTACTCAGGCCTCCAGTGAAAGATATGTAACCCCTTAGGACAGTCATACTTCAGGAGCTGAAGCAACAATGCTTTGAACCTTCAGCCAAAACAGACTTAAACTTTTTGTCTTAGAAAACATTTCTAGTAGCAATTACATTTGTGAGGAGAATTTCTGAACTCCAGGCTCTATCTTCTAACCCCCCCTTACATTATTTTTCACAAAGACAGTTACTTTACTAACTAATCCATCCTTCTTACCAAAAGTAGCCCCCTGAATCAAATACCAAACTATTCATCTGCCAGTCTTCTCTAATTTTTCAAATAAGGGAGAGTACATGCTACATCTTTTAGTTGTGCACAGACAACTACATTTTTATGTACACAGAACAAAGGATTTCAGGGGAACAGACCAGTCTGTTTTTCTCTCACAAAACAGACTGGGATCACCAGTTTCATAAGTTACCCCAGCCAAATGTATTACTGATTGCATTTCTTCTGTATATAATTAGCAGAGCCTCTCCTTATCAAAGCCTCCTAAGGCACATTTAACTAGATCCATGACCAGTTTCTTATGCTTTCTGATCTAGAACTTCCACTGATGACATATGCACAAGCAGCTACCTAGTCTAATTCTCATTACAAACTAGATTTGACCTCTAGAACCTGAGCTGCTTTTGGTTCGGCAGTTATCTGGAATATCCTTCAATGAGGGCAATCCAAGATTCACATAGCTGGGGACTCTTTCCCATACCTTCAGGAAGAACGAAAAGGGCAACATCAGATAGCAAAGTTATGGAATCACCATAACTATGCATCTGTGTTGCCCATTTTCATGCTTCCTCAACTCCAGACTCTCCTTCCCCCTTCCCTTCATCTTCTGGTGTGATCTTATGAATATTTTGGAACTTTTTGTCCCATGTTAGAACCCTAAATTTACTATTTCCATTTTCCTACTATAGCTTAGGATCTTTAAGGCAGAAACTTGAGCTAAGGTATTGCAGGCTGACTGAGGTATTATGGGTCAAGAGAGGTACTTAATGTATGCAGCCGAATCAGATCAGATGCTGGATCCATAACCTATATGTTGAGGAAGAATTAAAATGAGCAACAGAAATGCATAGTTATGGTGAGTATATAACTAATTTCAAGGAACTTGGGTCCAAAATTGGCCTTGGATCCCCATTTTTTTGCTACTAAAAAGAATCTTGAGTAAATTATGGATCCTCTCTGGTATGGAGGTACCTCTTTGATGACATGATTTCTTAAAAGCTGCCTTATCTCTGAAGCATCTTCTTTCCTTTGCGACGATGGAAGATCAAGAATTGTTTTTGGGTACAAAGAAAGGATGTGCAAGGGAATGAAACTGCCTCTGGTTATGATCCTCTGCACGTATTTGTCCTGATGGGATGTCCAGGGTTCTGGGTGTAGAGATATGGATCCCCTTACTGCCTCCCAAGTGCAACAGCTGGGCAACTATTCAGGTTCACTGGAAAAGATTTTCTGAGAAAGAACCCCTAAAGCCTTGGGTTTGGGGTCTACCCCTGCCCCTGGGCGACATTCATTAAAAGAGTTATCCAACTGTCTTGGAGAGCACTCCAAAGTATGAGGGAAAAAAAGCCTTGGGCTTTATGAAAACAAATTCTCTTTCCTCCATCCGGATTTCTGGAGAAGGTTCTTGAAGAGTAAAGAATTTGATCTCTACATCAGACAAGGGATTTATCATCTTTCTCCCTTAAGAGTCTCCAACTTTGCGACCAAATAAACTTGATCCAGCATATGGGGCAATGACAAAGGATGTCTTGAAATGTTCTGCAAAATCACATAGCTGCATCCAAACATGCAGTCTTTGGGAAATATCCGTACCAACTGCTCTAGACGCATCTTGTCTGGGATTTGAGATAAGGCGCATAGAGGCATTGGACAGCAAATGCAGGACAGCCAACTATGGATCAATGAATTTTCTTTGATACGCAGACAAGGTTCCTGGGACAGAACTGGAGACATCTGCAAAGTAATCGAGCACCCTCACTGAAAATGTAGGCGAGGCTTAGACATCCTCCCAAATCTACCCAACTCATGATATTCCCTATCTGGTGGAAGTACAGACGAACTTTCTTCGGCAACCTCCTTCTTAGTGGCTTGCTACCACTACCATAGAATCTACAGAGACCCCCTTGCTCCAAAGAGGAGAGTATTTGGGTGCAACCAAACCTTTGCCTTGGCACAGTTGTGTCCCATTTCATTCACACTGGAGTGGATCAGGTCTGTCATCTCATCAGCAGGGTAGCAGATGGGCCAGAACCAAAAGCCACAAGAAAAGCAGAATCCTATAGAGAATGCACCTGAAGAACCAACCATCTGGTCTGGCAGAGGAGTTCAAAATTCTCTCTGAACAAGATCAACTGGTGATCTGTGAGAAGCTTTTCCCTTATCAAAATCAGTGTCAATGGTAGGGGAATCCTCAGAGGAATGCAAGTGTCTCCTGTTACACTTACATTTCCTGTGAACTTCATCTGTGGGTTGTTCAGGACAGGACACAAACTGACATGATCTCTCATGGAACAGACTAAGCTCCAGGAAACTGGCTGAAGCTTAGAAGCTGTTTAGCTGGATATGAGGATGTTGCCAGAGCCAAACTATGAAGTACTGATAACCCTAAAGGGAGGAACGTTACCCCAAGACCTAGGATCCAATCCTATGCTGTGAGAGTCAGCCTCGAGACTACGATGAAGATTTCATCAGAAAACAACGGAGTCGAAGCAGTACGGGAGCCCCCACTCTGATGCAGACCTGCTATGGGGCCAGGTCAGAATGGGGAAGGTACCACTAAGGAGTGATGGAAAGAATTTGGTTCTACTGGATCCCAGCAGTCGGAGCAGAGTGTACCCCCAATAGGATTTGGGTATAAAGGAATCTCCTCATGCTGTACACATCCTATAAAACCATAAAAAACAAATTGCGTTGTTTTATATTTTTTAATGTTATAGTTTGCAGAAATTTGATCATATTGTCTCACCGATATGAATTTCGAGTTTCTGAAAACACGATCGACTGACGTATATCCATAGACATTATCTATATATATATATATATATATATATATATATATATATATATATATATATATAAACATACATATAAAATAAAACAAATACATATACAGACGTATATCCATAAAGATATACACATATATGAATATATACAGATATACAGCTATAGATATACACATATATACAACTTGGACTGAAGCTCCAAAGGCGGTGGTGTTTCCATATTCATAAAGGATGTGCACACCTCCAGACTGGTAGCCCAACATAACGGATCAGAGATACTTCAGGTGCAGCTAACTTGGGGTAAGACAGATTCAGGTCATCGTCTGCTACAGGTCCCTAACCACGTCCCAAGACTCACACTCCACGTTCCTAAGCACTCTGGAGAATATCGGGGTCCAACCTAACACACATACTGGGCGACTTCAACTATCCCTCCATTAACTGGGAAAACTACTCTTATACCAATACAATTGCCCAACATTTCCTGGAATTCATTAATTTCAATGCCCTGGACCAGCTCTTTCTTACCCCACTAGAGGTAACAACATCCTTGACCTGGTCATTACTAACATGGGCGACCGTTGCTCTACACCAAAAATCAACACCTCCCTGGTTAGATCCGATGACAAATTAATCACCTTAGAAATCCGCACCCCCCCATCCCCCTGCAAAGGTAACCACCATGAAAATCTTCTCCAAAGCTAACTTTGGGCTCCTAAAAACATTGGTGGCTAACTTCACGGCACCCATGCAAATTGAGAATAGTTGCATGACCGCCAAATCATACATTAATGCACTGTACAAACACATACACAAATGCATAGATCTCATCATACCCAATAGAACAAAGATGCTCTCCTCCAAAAAAAGGAAGCCAATCTGGTGGTCTCCTGCCATAAACAAACTCTACAACAGGAGGAGGAAACTGATGCGGAATAAGGTGAAGTCCCAAGACTGGAAAAAGTCTCTTATCTGCCTCAACAAAAAGTTGAGATTCCTCATCAAATTCTCTAAAGATAATTATGAAAACAGAAATGCAGCAGATAGTAAAGACAACCACAAGGCCTTCTATAGTTACGTAAAGAATCTCCACGGCAATACCCAGATTTGCTCTAAGCTACTGCACAATGATAACTCCTATAAAGAGCCAACAAATGGCCAATATATTGGCAGACAGAAAGTGCCAACTTTACCCCTCTCCCCCTACCAAAGGGGCCAAAGGGCAGCACAGTGGTGCAGCGGTTAACGTTGTCGCCTCACAGCAAGAGGTTCTCCGGTTCGATTCTCGGCTGGGGTGCCTTCTGTGTGGAGTTTGCATGTTCTCCCTGTGTTCGCGTGGGTTTCCTCCAGGTACTCCGGTTTCCTCCCACATTCCAAAGACATGCATCTGGAGCGTTTCTCCCCGGGCCTCCGCTGAAAACAGGCTCTGTGGAACCTAGTCGGACATTCCCGGTCAACAAATGATAAATAAATAAATAAAATAAATAAAATAAATAAATAAATAAATCAATACCAGTAGATTGCCAGGCACCCAGTATTACTGCTGCACAGGTTAAAAATGCACTGTCCAAGGCCAAGAATACAGCTTCTATGGGACCTGACAATATCCCTGGCTGTGTTCTACAGGAACTACCGAGTGAACACTCATGTGCCCTGTTCAATCACAGCCCCATCTCAGGCTTTGTCCCTACCAAATGGCGCACTGCTACAGTCATCTCTCTCCCCACAAAGGAGGAGTGACTACAGACCCTGAGAACTATTGCCCCATTAGCCTGACAAGTCTGATATGCAAAGCTATAATGGAACACATCATCATGGACCTAAGAAACAAGGATACAGGGAATCTCCAAACTCTGGATCCCACACAGTTTGGTTTTGTGAAGGGCAGATCATGCCTGCTCAACCTGGTCGACTTCTTTGAGTCAGTCACCAGAGCTGTGGATGAAGGCAAGGTGGCTCATAGAACCTACCTTGATCTGGCCAAGGCCTTTGATAACATTCTCCACTCAGGAATTATACAAAAACTCATGAAGCTAAGCATCAACCCCTATATCACTAGGTGGGTTGCAAATTGGCTCACAGATAGAACCCTCAGTGTGAAAGTAGCTGACTCGAAGTCAGACTGCCAACCTGTCACGAGTAGGAGTTCCACAGATTCAGGTCCTGGGTTCTCTGATGTTTGGTATCTACTTCTCTGAAGTCCAGGCCAACACAAAGGGACTCTGGCTGACTAAGCTTGCAGACGATTGCAAGTTGGGAGCTATTATTAACTCCGCAAGTGATGCTGATATCCTACAGAAATGGCTCACTGAGACCATTGACTGGTGTCAGAACCATGGCCTTAAGCTCAATGCCAAAAAATATGTAGTCATCCCCTTTGGGAAAAACCTGGTTCCCATGAATTACCACATCAATGGTAGTCCACTGAACACAGAAGGAGTTAAAAGAGATCTGGGAACACAGGTTGACAGCAACCACTCTTTTGACCACCCCATTGCCACTGTGGTTAGTAAGTCCTTCTATGTGGCACATCTCATTACTAAGGGTTTTGCATCCAGGAAGAAAGAGGTCATTGTCTTCCCTCAACTTTTCCCTCATTAGGTCAAAGTACAAGGCCCCATTTGGCATGTACCTCACTAGACACCTGGAACAACTGGAGAAGCCACAAAAATACCTCACAAAGAGGATCCTAGGCCTTAAACACTTGTCTTATATGGACAGATTCAAAAAAACTCCAACTATTCTCTGTCTCATACCCCCTACTTAAAGGTGATCTCTGCTTGACTGACAAATCCATGTCTGACCCAACTCTGTTAGAAATGCTACATCTAAAGAAATCCCAATCCCTTCGCACAAATGCTCCAGAGACCACAACCTCATTACCACAATGAACACAACAAGCTGGAGGGATAGGTATATAACCTAGAGACTGCCCATGCTATGGAATAGACTTCCCATACACGTCAAACAGAGCACCTCACTGGCCCTCTTCAAAGGAGATATTTATGAGTGGATGGGAAATAGAAAATTCATTTTGGAACTGCAAAAATGTAACAGTACACACTGCTGTAACAAAGCTGATAAGTCAATACTTTGATGTCAAAACTCCGAGCCAAGATGTCTAGATAAAGGCATTCTGCCTATTGTTTTGAGGCCAGAGTTAATGGCTAGAATTTGCATGTATAATTCTTTTATTGCTCTGGCTTCTTGACCAGCTGCGAGATCAAAAGGGCTATTAACCTCCGAGTTCTGTTAGCCTGGGAACCAGAAAGAAATGATGTAATCTGAAATGAATCAGTGGTACTGTGTCATCAATTTAATGACAGAAAAAATGAGGGCATTTAGCATTTGTCTTCAGAACATCCAACATCACCAGCACTCTGCCCGTGTTCTACATGTAAGTTAATTTTATAACCGTGTTTTCTCTTAAATATAGCTAGGAAATAGGAAAATTAGATTAGCATGCTGTAGATGGATTGGATGCACTAAATTGTCCCTAGGTGTGAGTGCGTGCATGTGTGTGCCTTCTGTGGAAGGTTGGGTGCCGGGCTGGCAACTCGACACTGTAAAACTCCACTGCCAATCATGAGCAGACGGTGATCAGCTGTGGCGACCCCTAACCGGGAAAAAGCTGAAAGAAGAAGAAGAAGATTAGTTTTTTTTCTGTAGTGATGTCAGAACTTTTTCTGTAATGATGTCAGAACTTTTCTACTATATTATTTTAAGTATTTCTCTGTGATCTCTGAACTCTTGTCTAGCACTGTGTAGTAAGAAGTATTGTATTATGTTTTTATTACTTATTATTAAATATTTTTAAACCTTTCAACTGTGGCTGTTTTGTGTAGAGATAATTTAAGCTTTAGAACACATTGCATGTATATAGTGAAAATGTGCAAATCACTCCAATAAGCCTTGCTGTTCAGTTACACTTACCATTTGGATACTAATATTGCACAGTGATAACTGGATACCCTTTAGTAAGGTCCTTTTTAGTAGCTGATAAGTAAGGGACCTAGTGGCAGTGATTACTACCTTATAGCCTGGACAGAAGGGGCACAGCTAGTGAACCTGTGCCAGCCTTCTCCAGGAGTGTCTGTGTGGCTGTATATAAATCATATCTCAAAGCGCGTGCGTGTCAGTTACTTGGGCAGGGACACGAAGCACTGGTTGGATAGAGTGCTAGGAGAACTTGGCTTGGGGCCCTGGCTAAGGACCCCACTCTATAGCTGCGCCAGTGGGGAGTCTTACTGGGGATCTGGAGAGAAAGGGAGACACCAGCCCCAGACTGACTGATCTCTGTGTGCTCTTAAGGGAAACTGTACTTTATTGTGGGTGGATTTACTATCCTTTTCCCTATATGGACGCCCCTCACTGGTGTTAGTGGTGAGGACCGGGGCTCCTTGATTGCTGGGCCAGTGCATGGGCATCACAGAAACCACAATACTTAATTTTCAAAAACTGGAAACTCATTTGACTGAGTCTCATTATACTGAAAGGTTACAATGCTGTATTTCAAAATACTGAATTTTAAGCCCAATGCTGAATTCCAAAATACTGAATTTTAAGCCATAGACGTGATGTAAGTTTCCCTTCACCTGTGACTCGCTTGCGATAAAAAAAAAAAAAAAGAAAATTACTGTAACTTAAAAGTGCCGACTGTCAGAATACTGATATTAGCATAGAAAGTAGCGTTTGTAAATGTGGTTATGTCTCTATTTTTATGGGATTATCTAAAATAATATGGTGGACTTTCGATGCACTCCCATTAGTAGTGTCAATGTATACAGTACTATAAGTTAAGTAAAAGGTTTATGCCCCTTTCCCCACTGTAGTGCAATCCTGGAGTTAGTATATATCATGGGTGGGTCTATATCACATCATATAACTGTGATAAGTCCGAATACCATAAGATCGAACCGCAAACACCAAAATGTAACAACTCTGAAAAACCCAAAACTACGAAAAACAGAACTCCAAAAAGCAATGGTTGGCCAGCTTCACATCCATACAATAACGTAACAGTAACACTATTACTAATGCGGGGGGGGCTGTGCCCCCCATAACCTCCCTACTTAAATATACCCACTCCGAGATCGCACCACAGTGGAGACTACATGCATATGCATGCTTGGACCAACTATAACAATTCGGAGTTTTGAACTTTGACGTTTTGAGTTTTTGGAGTTATTCTATTTCGGAGTTTGCGGTTCGATGTTTTGGTGTTCGGACTTATCAAAGTTTGACATTATGATATAAACCCCATGGGGGAGATGTGGGGGGTACAGCTTTATATCATCCAGTTTCTGTTAAGAGGGTAAGCAGTTTTTAAGTTTTGGAAAGTGTTAGTTGTTGCTGTTGTAAGTGTGCATGTCTATGGCTTAAAATTCAGCATTATAAGCTTTTCAGTACAATGAGACTCAGTCAGATGAGTTTTCAGAATTTGAAAATTAGGTATTTTGGTTTCCGTCAAATGAAATTTGGTATTTTGAGTTTTCAGTCACATGAAGTAGATCCGCATATAGATACCTATAGATAGATATAGATATATACAAATATATGTATATAGATATACCTATATAAATATACATCTAAGATTAGAAAAAGATACCTATATCCAGATATGTATATATAGAGATATACAGACAGATATCTATAGCTAGAAATATACATACATATTGATACAGACATAGATATCTATATATATTTACAGACGTAAAATATAGATATCTAAATAGATACTAATGGATATATACATATAGTTATCTATATACATACATAGATATAGACATCTATACACAGATTATATATGATATAGTTTTATTCATTTTACATTTGTTAGCCGGGCTAGTCTAACTGGATATATTTCCATTTTCAGCAGAGGCCCGGGGAGAAAAGCTCCACATATAGACAAAAGAGATACAACATAAGCAAAAATAACAAATTAAAATCTGGTAGGACGTAGACAATGAACATTGTTAAAAAAACAGGACTTTAACTTCCTAGACAAGGTAATGAAAAACATATTAAACATTATTTAATATTTTAAAACCAAGAAGAGAAAGCGTAAAACCAAGGAAAAGAGAAACAATAATAGAAAGAGAGAGCAGATTTATTAAAGATATATACTGTCTGGAAAAAGACATAGCCATATGGAGGAAGGATATATGGGAGAAGTCCATGTATGGTGGAGAAAGTAAGCTAAGGGAGAAAGCAGGAGGCACAAAAGGAGAGGGAGAGAGATAACCAAGGAAGTTAAATTTTTAATCAGGATTAGAGCAGGGACACATCCAGTGGCTTTTAAGGTAGATTCTGAGTTTTTGTTTAAACAGAACAGTAGATGCAATGGAAGTAAGTTCTGTAGGAAGTTGATTCCAGTATTTACCAATGGTATTCGAGAAAAGGGAATCACCAGCTAGGTTATTAGATTTGGTTAAGGTAACTAGCAGTTTGCTTGAAGAGCGAAGTGAGTTCAGATTAGAGTAAGGGGTTAAGAGGTTAGAAAGTACAGGTGTGTTATGAGGTTGGTAGAAAGCACTTTGGACAAACGTAAGTTGGGAAAGAAGCAACATGTTTGTCAGTTCAAGCCAGTTAAGTTCCTGCAGGTTCAGACAGTGGTGAGTTCTGAATTGCTTACCAGTAACAAATCTAGCTATATTATTGTAAGTGGTAGACAGTTTAGAGAGATTGTTTTTCTTAAGGTTAGTATAGATTGGTGAGGCATAGAGAAGAGTGGAAATAAGATGAGAGTGGGCAAGAGTAACTTTGGCTGGGGAGGTTAAGAAGGTTTTAATTCTATATAGAGAGAGCCAAGTTTCCTGTTTACAGATTTAATGGTATTGTTGATATGACAGTCAAAGGAAAGATTGTTGTCAATTGTGACACCTAGCAGTTTAGTAGTAGAGTCAGGTGATATAAGGGTTCCATTATTAGATAAGATAGTGAAGTCTAATGTGGGGGATCTGGTAGTAGGCTTAAAGAGTAGGAGTTTAGTTTTTTTTGTGTTAAGGAGTAGGCAACGTTTTAGGAACCAAGTTTCAACTTTGGAAAATACAGCTCGAATATTAGTATGAAGTTTAGAAATGGATTTAGCAGAACAAATTAGTGTGGAGTCGTCAGCGTATTGTATGCATGTAGCCTGGGGAATAGCTACTTGTAAGTCATTTATAAAGAGGGAGAAAAGAAGAGGTCCAAGAATAGAGCCTTGGGGGACCCCAAGTGAAATTGGGAGAAGAGTTGAGAGTTTGCTATCCCAGAGGACAGCTTGTTTCCTGTTAGTGAGATAGGAACTAAACCAGTGGATAGCCTTAGATTCTAAGGAAAGAGATTCGAGAATTTTTAAGAGGAGAGGGTGGTTAACCATGTCAAAAGCTTTGGACAGGTCAATAAAGAGAGCTGAAGACAGGATGTTATTATTGCAATTCTTGTTAATAAAGTCTGTAAAGGAGAGGAGAGCAGTGGTCGTGCTATGAAAAGGCCTAAAGTTAGTAAGAATGTTGTTTTTTATTAAGTGGTTCATTAACTGATGGTGAACACATTTTTCCATGATTTTTGCGAGTGGGGACAGGAGAACTATGGGCCTGTAATTAGAATATTCATAGGAGTTACCTCCTTTATGTAAGGGTATATGAGAGATTTTCCAGATATCAGGTATGGTTTCTTCATTTATAGTTCTATTAATAAGAATGGATATGGGATAGGCTATTTCAGAGGCTGCTTTATGAAGGAATTCAGATGGAAACTGGTCAGCCGAGGGGGTGCATGGTTTAAGTTTGTGGATACATTTCTGTATAAAGGTAGTGGAGATGGGTTGTAACCTAAAGGTTGGTAGTTTGGAGGATGCAAGGTCAGGGATGCTAGTGTTGTCACTGAAGAGATGGGAGGCCCAGGAATTAATAGTATCAATAAAGAATGAGTTGAAAGTATTGGCAGTATCAAGGGAGGAATTCTTTTCAGACCCGGAAGGGGAAGGAGTGGTAGTATGTCCAGGGTAAAGAAGTCTGTTTAGGGATGACCAGAATTTTTGAGGGTTATTGTGATTCACTTGCCGGAGATTACTATAATAGCTCCTTTTGTCAGAGAGGATAGCTTTTTTGGTACTGTTTCTTAGGTGCCTGAAGGTCTGTTGGTCTATGGGAGATTTGCTAGTTCGCCATTTTATCCAAGATTTGTTTCTGAGTAACATTTTTTGTCTTGTATCTTTAGATAGCCAGGGGGCTGGTTTAGATTTAACTCGGATGGAACGTTTTGGTGCATGATTATCTAGGATTGTTAGGAATGTGGTGTTAAAGTATTGAACAGCTTCTTCAAGAGGAAGTGTTTTTAGTGGGTTCCAGTTACAGGCATTTAGTTCAGTTTTAAATTGGATAGGGTTGAAACATTTGAGATCACGTAGGGTCCTATAGATAGGAGAATTGGTAGAGGCATTCTTTTGTCTTATAATATAGGTTAGATTGTGGTCACTAATGTCATCAGGTAGCGTTCCGGACTGATATTTTAGTAGAGGTTTGTTAATGAGAATCCAATCTAGAATACTTTCTTTGTTATTAGGTTTGTTAATTCTAGTAGAGGTGTTTATTGTCTGAGTAAAGCCATGGAGATTAATATGAGAAGCTGGGTTGTTGGTGTTTATTGAGGACCAGTCAAGGTTGAGGTCTCCAAGTACTACGGTTTCTTGTGGGTAGGTGGAAGTGGCCCAACTGAGGATATTTTCTATGGTAGTACAGTTATTTCCAGGAGGTAGATATATACAGATAATATAGATTGATTTTTTAGGGTTTAGTTGCAGCTTTGAGATAAGGAGTTCAGTCTTGGTAATGTCCAGGGTATCATAGGGTACTAATGTTATATTTAGTTCAGTCTTGAATAGTAGTGCCACTCCTCCACCTTTTTTAGTTTTGCGGTCGAGTCTCAAGATATTGTAACCTGGAGGAATGATTTCATTATCTTTAGTAAAGGGTTTTAACCAGGTTTCAGTTAAACAGAGAATATCAAAGGAGTGGTGTTCAAGAAGAGAGTGGAGATGGGTGATTTTGTTATTGACACTTCGGATATTAAGGTGCCCTATGAGTAAAGTATTTGCATTGGAGGTTGGTAATAGAAGGGATGAGTTTGGCGTAGCAGGTATGGCTTCAGATGAGGTATTTGAGGGCCCTGGGTTGGGGTGAATGTCCCCATCTGCCAAGGTAGAGCGGTTGTATTCCAAGTAAGATTTGTTAGGGAAGTTCAGTAAGTATTTTAGTTTCCTAAGCAAGAGATTTTGAATTTTAATGTGAGACAGCCTATGATATCTGGCTAAGAGGTAACTAGAGGTGGATGTAATGTTTAAATGAGTGAAGTTTAGGCTTTTGAAATCTGAAGCTGTATGTTTGGGAGAGTAGTTAAAGTGGTAATTAGAATTTGATTCATAAGAGGTCAAGAAATAGGGTAGTGTGAGAGCAAGAGAAGGAATAAGCAGGAGTGTTAGTTTTTTCAGAATAATTTTTGTTGCAGAGGTCATGGATAGAGTTTTGTTAGTTTTAGTGGACATGTTGAGGTGAGAAAGAAAGGAATAGACAAAAGGACTTAGGCTAAGACTATAGTATAAGTAAGAGAAGCTAGATGGAGGAGTCAAAGTATGTATTTAGCTTTAAGGGGGAGGGGAGATTGGAGAGGTAATTGAGGAAGGTATAGGTGGGAGAGAAGTTCCAATCAAGGTCGGTGCCTGGGATAGGTGCAATTATAAAGGGGGTGTGGTATGTGAGGTGTAAGGCTAAGGGCACGTGGGGTGGGTGGGATAAGGGGGTAGGGAGGGGAGCGAAGCGGGGCAGAAACAGTTAGAGAAGA
>NC_056728.1:194394354-194486854 GCF_019279795.1 Protopterus annectens | reverse complement strand
ATGTCACATGTATGCTCCTCACATATGTATGGCATAAAAGCGACATCAAGATGTACCATCCTCAGAAATAAATGCTCCAACTGGAATGCCAGTTTAAGGAAAGGTAAAAGGTAAGCAGTACATTCAGAAAACACTACCAGGGGCTAGGAAGGAGGGATTGAATACTGCAACAGTGAACAGAAGGACATCAGCGTTATGGTAAGATTTTTAACAACTATACGATGTCCTTCTACTCTGCTGTTGTAATGCTCTTAACATGAGGGAGAGTACCAAAGCTCAGGAAGAAACTTGAGAGGAAGAGGAAGGATGGACCAGTAGAGCTATCTAGTAAGCCATGAAGGATAGCACTAGCAAAAGTTCTAGCTCCGGAAATTCCATCCAACTTGCAGTGTTTGGTGCAAGTATGCATACAAGTCCAGGTAGCTGCCTGAAGAATGGAATTAGTGTCCAAACCCTTGAAAAAAAGCAAACGAAGCCACAGCCCTAGTGGAATGAGCCTTAACTGAAGAAGTAAGGGCCTTTCCATGAGAAAGATAACAAAACGAAATAGCTTTAAAAATCCAAGAAATTGTCTGATTTTAAACAGCCAATCCCAAAAATCTGGGATGAAAAGAAACAAAACGCTGATCAGATTTCCTAATGGCCTTAGTTTTATCCAAATAAAATTTGAATTGTCTATGCACATCCAAGGTATGTAGTACTTTCTCCCTAGAAGATTGTGGGGAAGGGCAAAAAGGATGCAAATGAATAGACTGATTAGGTGACAACTCCTTCACCACCATAAAAGGAGGATTAGTATGCAAGGAATAAGCCAACCCAGCATTGAGTAATTCATACAAGAAAGAACCACAGGAAAATCCAGAGTCTGGATCCACTTTACATGAAAAAGACACCAGACAGAAAACCAGTTCTACTTGTATATGTAAGATTTCCTAGTACTGGTTTTCCTGGCCTCCTGTAGAACCTTAAGCACATCCGCCAAGAAAAGGTGTCTGTAAGGAATCAGAATCTTGCCAACCACAGAGTCATCTGAAAAGTAGACACATGGGGGATGGATTAAGGATCCTTTGTCTTGTGTCAGCAGGTCCACCCTGTGAGGTAACTTGTGACTACTGCCCTTGGCTAAATGCAGAAGAGGGAACCAATGCTGTCTTGGCCAAAAGGGACTCACCAGCAAAATTTTGGATTTGTCCTGCTGAATCTTGAACGGAAATTTCGGAATGAGAGGAAGGGGGGAGAATGCATAACGAAACATTATCTTCCAAGAAAATGAAAGAGCATCCACCTTCCAAACCAGAGAACGTGGGACTATGGCACAAAATTGAGGAAGTTGCCTGTTCAGAGGGGAGGCAAATAGATCTATATGAGGAGTACCCCACTTGCAGACAATATCCAGAAACACATCCCTGTGAAGCATCCATTCATAGGATTGAGTCAAGGACCTGTACAGAGCGTCTGCCTCAAAGCTTTGACCTGAAGGAATATAAACTGCCTTAAGAGTCACATGATGCTGAACTGCAAGCTCCCATATGAGTGGAAGTCTGCACAGAAGGTAAGAGTTTGTTTCCATACCATAGGACTGTGGTGTGGTCTGTAAACACAGAAGCCATGGGAAGAAGAGAGGATGGAAGGCCTGAAGTGCCACCAGAAGCGTTCATCTCTGATGTTGATGTGCGCCTGCTGAATAGAAGACCAGACTCCCTGCACTTTCATTGGCCTAAAAGCTGTGCCCCAACCTACCTCTTTGGCGTCTAAACAGTTCTTGAGATGGAAGAGGTGGATGGAAGGGAAAGCCTGGGTTCAGAGAACTGTTGAATCCACAAATGATGTTCCCGCTTTAGACAGAGAAGAACTGTAAATTAGAGAGGATGTGCATGTTGTTGCCAGACTGATTTCAAGAATTACCAAAATTTCCTCATGTGAAGTTTGCCTAGAACTAACATAGGGATGGTGGATGACGTAAATCCTATAAGTCTCAGAAACTCTCTGGCTGTGACAGAGGAAGAGTTTGAAAGAAGGAAAGGAGTCAAGGCCTTTGGCAAAGACACTGTCTGAATCCTGCACCCTAGGAAATCATGACCCTGAGAAGGGGTTAGAGAACTTTTTCAAGTTTATTGTGTACCCCAGACTTTCCAAAGGAATAAGGCAACGTGAAGATTTTGCAGTAAAGTCTCTGGTGAGGATGCCTGAAACAGTAGACCATTCAGGTAAATAAATACTTGGCTGCCTTGAAGCAGTATCACAGGACTATGCATTTAGTGAAGACCAATGGAACAGTAGAGAGGCCAAAGAACTGAAGCAATGGAGAGAAAAACGTTTCCTGAAAAGAGGATGAATAGAAACGTGAAGGCAGGCATCCTTGATATTCGGAGAAGCCATAAAACCCTTAGGAAAAAGTAAACGAAACCAGGTCTGAACGGACAACATGCAAAAGGAAGAAATTTTCAGAGGTATTTAGGTGTGCAAGATCCAGAATTGGTCTTTAAGGACCCTTCTTTCTAGGCACCCAGAAACATTCTTGAATAAAACTCTTCTCTTTTGATCCTGTGGAACCTCTTGAATAGATCTCTGACTGAACAGTTCTTGAAGTATCTCTGGAAATAAATACAACTGTTTCTGAGGTGGCCAAGAAATACCTATGAAGGGAGAAAGGGATTTCCAAACTATGAAATACCCTTGCTGAACAGGCCTTTGATGGTGGGGGGCTGTGAATCAGGGTTTACAGAGGCTGCATTAAAAGCATCCAAAAATGCTGGCAATCCCTCCTGGAGGGATTGCTGAAGGAGCAGAAACATTCATTTGCAGACGTTCATAATACCTTTTTTGAACCTCTTGACAGCTCAATGGAATCCCACTTAAAAAAAACTCCATTTGGAAATGGTCTCCCCAAAGGTGAAGTCCACAATTAGAGAGTCTGTCTCAGCAGAATCCTCCTTTGGAGAAGCATAATCAAGGGGAGATGGCAAATGAGACACACAGGACAGAGTCCTGTGAAGTGGAGTCAGAGGAATCCTCAGCTTCAGGTGGAGGAAAATCTTGAGCCCAAGGCCTAGGGCTAATTAAGGGGGCGCCACTGGGAAGGATGAAGGCACAGCAGGTCTAAGAGCCATGAAATCACTGAAAAGGCCTGCCGGTCTGATTGGCTCTCTGAGAAGGAGAAATGTGTTTTGACTTCTACTTTCTTTTCAGTGAAGGCCTACAGGGCGTAGGGACCAAGGCAGGCCTAGGGACACCAGGTTCTGTAGCAGTGGAAGGATCCATCTGGCGGCCGGTACAAGCTGAGGTTCACCCAGACCGTTGCTAGCAGACATCTGCAATACCACCATGGACGTGCCTTCACTTTGGGTTCTGCAGCTTCCCCAACAGTACCCGCTATACCCACATTAGTGGTTTCTGAACGTTCCTCCAGGCTCACATTGGCCACAGGAGAGACGTTGGGTGGAGGAGATGCAGTAACGGATTGAGGTCTAGCAACTCTGACCCTTTTCTTTGGTGGCTCGACAGGCTGACTGGACGGCCCCCTCCATAGCTAATGCTAAGCATTTAAGATGCTGATTCTCCAAATAAATATTGAGGGTGTGCCGACAGCTGCATAGAGTCTTCGGGACAAAAGCCTGACAGATCGCGCAGGTCTTGTGGTCATGCACAGGCCCTAAACAGACAAGACAAAGCTTGTGAGCATCTTTATGGGGATTTGACAACCGCACTTGCACTTTCCCCTTCCTGGATGACATGAACCTAAACATGAATGCAGTGAGACAAAAAACATTGTCCCCAAAGTGGTACTTATCTTTGAAAAAGACAATCTGACAGCTGGTACGGCAGGAACAGCTGGTATTCAAAAGGCACTACAGAAGTTCTGAGGTATGGTGCATGCAGACGTCATTTTTATGGCCCACGTTCCCTTAGCCAAACGTCCTACATATCTTGCAGTGACTAGAAGCTTTTGTATACTGGCTGGATGTTCGGAGTAGCAAGAGAGGATAGCCTAAGGGGCTGGAATCCAAGCTGCTTAAAAAATAATTACTGGGTTTATTGTGAATTACAGAATTCATTTTAAGACCTAGAATCTAACAAATACCATCACTGCAGAGATTAGTTTGCGCTGAAAAGGTCTTTAGTGATAATTGTGGTTCTACAGATATGAACATTGGTTTCAACTGAGAGTATATAACTTAATTTTTCCAAAAAGGCTCAGTATGAGACCACTGGATACTACAGTACAAACTTCCATACCTCTTACGGGAGGAATGATTTAATAGTAAGGCACACCCGATACCCACAAGTGAAAAAGTTAAAACTTCCAAAAGGTAAGCAAGATTAATATTTGCCTTCATTACAATATCATGTGGGAAACCGTACTTTAAGGAAAATTACACTTCTTTGCTGCACACAAAACTTTTCTCATCCACACAAACTGACAACTTCAATAAGAGAGTACTTTAAATCTTTCAACAGTATTAACAGACACTTCTGCTGAAGGGCAGGACCGTCTCTACAGAAGTCGCACTCCGTCAAATGTGCAAAAAATGGGAATTCTTTATCCTTGTCTTCTTAACAGAACCTTAAGTACCACAAACCCCAGGTTTCAGTCAATTTTCTTAAGAAAAGTTTACAGTAAATTAAGAAATGTAGAAATCTAATGAGTCTTGACCAGAAACTCCAAGTCCTAAAAATGATTTTTGCTCCAATATTTATTATATACACCTCAATTTGTTTGGACCTCCCCACCCAAGACCATCTTCTACAAAATGAATCAAAATATGAAAGCCTTTATTTGGGAAGGACACCAACAAGGTGATAGTACTGGGGGGTTCCTGACTTACAAAGATTGACAGGCAGCTCACTTTTTAGAATTAAATTACAAATGCAGACTTACCAGACCATACAGAAACTGATGATGACAGAGGCTGTGGTTGTGAAGGTAAATGCTAACTGGTGGGGATTTTTTTTTTTGGCGGTGGGTGGTTAGGTAATCAGCTAATTCAGTTAGATGACTTAAAGAGGAAAATATATTTAGGTGGAGTTTCCCCCAACTGGTGACATGATGCAGGAAATGCAAAACCAAACTTTTTTTCGAGCAATGAAAAAGGAAGAATAGGTTGAGATACTGGTACCAGTTGATAACCATAGATATAAAGGGTCTATATTAGATAAACAAAAGTTTATCTTATCGAACGCTAACATGAGCTAAAATCCCAGAACCCTAAACCGGAATTGTGAGATCGTAGTACAGTGAAGATGGGAATATTTGCCCTTTCCTCACTGTATTGCGATCTCGGAGATGGAATATATATTTAGCGGGGGGTGTGGGGGGCACAGCCTCCCACAATTGCAGTTTCGAGTTCCGGGATTTTCAATAATGTCAGCATTCGTTAAGATAAACTTTTGTTTATCTAATATAGACCCGATATAAAAGACTGGAAAGCACTGAAGGAAGAATCTGACTCACGGACTCTACCATTACTTAACATTCTACAACAACTGATTAAGAAACAAGATGGTTAACCAGTGGAGATTCCCAAGATAGTTTTAAAAAAATTAAGGAATGTCTAGCAAGACCAGCTCCCAAAATGAGCACAGATTTCCAAAACCTATAAAGCTTTATTTTACTGACTATTTTTGGGAGTAAAGCATAAACAGGGATGGGAGAAGCTATTTAAGATGGCGATTTCAGACCAAAAAATGGAAGGCAGTTCTGAAGAATCCAAGGACTCCTAAGTTGACAATGTTCAGGATTTTTGCCTGGAATTATTTGCATAAATACTTTTACACACAGAGATGTCAAACAAAGGTGGTGGTGGGGGCCTGCTACATATTTCGGGCACTATCACAAGTTAAGGAAACTTAAATGTGAAGTCCAACATCTAGTCAATTAGCAAGTGAAGTCTAGGGTATCCAGATAATGCAGATGAAACATTTTCTAGGGTACAGGAAAAAAAAATCAGGAAATACCAGATATGGACAGACAGTTATTTTACTTGATGACTGTTACGAGAAAGTCAGTAACTAGACAATGGAAGAAACATAATTCTCTTATTCTGGATGACAGACTTGTTGAATGAAGCAGAAGGAATGCTAGCAGTAGATCATGGAAAACACTTCTGAAGAAATGGCCTCCATGGATGTGCTCTTTGGAGTAACAGGAACAGACGAGCAAACCATTTACCATACTAGTTTTGAACAATTATTAGATCTTTGAAATAATTGTTATAACTATATTCCTCTTTTTGCACTGTAGTTATCTCATGTTATCCATTTTAAAGTTTTATAAGTTATTTAAAATGTGTACAATAGACATGAAGCTCACACACACTTCAGATTCTGTCATCGCTGTTGATACTATTCTTACATATTTACTATCTTTTTCCCCTATGTAGCCACTGTTTAACTAAACTCATGAATGTTTTGTTTGTCACATTACTAAATTTCCAAAGAAGGTCCATTCTGGTTCAGGGAACTTACTGAATCCAAGAAATGAAATTTGCAGGATTTTTGACAAGTCTGGTAAAATTACACACACAAAAATATATGGTACTTGCGAATTATCGCAACAAGATTTTCACGGTTGTGAAACTGGCATACGGGTATCAACACGATTTCTGGAAACACTGTTAAGTGCTATTCAGAGTCATTACTGCTGTTGAATAACTGTACCTGCAGGAAGCGAACGTTTTGAAAAAAACCCTGTTTTGCATGCATTACACACGCATGCTTGATTTGTCATTCACTTTCTGAGGAATGGAAATGGAGCTACCTGAAAACGAGTGGGTAGCTCTTTTGGCAATGTCATGATTTACTCCAAATAAAACTCAAGGTACTTCATGGGTTAATGGCCTCGTCCCTGGCTGAGGGAATACTTAGTCCAAACCTGTCTCCCTTCAGATTGTTAGTACAGTTTCATGTAATTTTTGTTTGACATTTTGACAGGCTCATCCAGAGAATCTGCAGTAGAAAACCAGTGTATGAGGTGCTAAGTAAAAGAACTAAAAGGCAAAGGAAAGTAATTCACAACCATTTGTTAAACAGGCAGGTTAAGTGCAGGATATTGAGAGAAAAATTGTTTGGGTATGCAGACTTCCCCTCCTGGAGTGTGTACTGTGATTAAGCTTTGGAATTTCATGTCCAAGTGCTGTTTACACCAATCTTCTGAAAAGGAACACGCAGCAGGCGGAGTTGTAATACGCGACATGCTGGCAGTAAAGTGCACAGAGAACCAACACTGAGTCTCAGTTGCGATTGATAATACTCCACAAGACAAACTGCAGTGGGACAGAGAACACATATGACATGCTTAGAACTTCGACAAACAGATGAGATGGTCGGAAAGCAACTGGTACTGCCGTTAAAAATCTGATACTGATAACACACAAGTACCAAATATACAAAAACCTCAGTTTTAGAAGGCTTTGTATGGTTTTGCAATTTTGTTGGCTGTTTTCTCAGCTGAACCAGATTTTGGCAGCAACACTGAAACCATACCATTGCTGGGTAGATGGCTCTGAACAGAACCCAGAAACTAGTGCAACAGGAACTTAAAATAGCTGAGTCGATGTAAAAACGAGAACAGTAAGCTCTTTCATTTTCCGAAACATCTTGTGTACTTTACCAGGTGGTTTGCAACAATTACAAAATAAAAAAAAAGTTCATGGCTACGTTCTAAGGAAACATCAACAAAATATGCAAGACCACAAGTACACACACTCTCACTGCTAATAAGTTTCCTGTCAATTTCTGTCACAGAAGACTTAAAACTCTCAAGTTCAACCAACTGAATTCTGCATTAAAACTGACACGGTAATAAAGCTTAACAATGTTTTAAACTAATTTTCATTAGGTACTACTACCAAAGGAAACAAAAACATAGAAACTCCACTAAAACTAAGGCAAAGCTCTAGAGAAAAAAAAATCTAAACATTAAAAGAAAACCATGTAGAAAATATTTGCAGATAAACTTTAAATGCATGTGCATGCACACATTTTACTAGTAAGTATAGGACATAAACAATACATTTAGCTCACAGCCACTAACCAAAACAGAAGTTGTTGTGGTTGTGTCTTTCGGCTTTTCCCGGTTAGGGGTCGCCACAGCGGAACTTTGGTCCGCTAATGACTGGCAGTAGATTTTTACGTGCCGAGTTGCCAGCCCTGACGCACAACCTTCAACGAAGGTATGCCCATTCACGCATGTCTCCACACAGAAAACGCTCTAGTTGAGAATCAAACAGGACAACTTCTTACTAATCAAAACAGAAGTGACCGAAAATATTTCTTTACTTAGGGTACTGACCACTCTATACCCTCCTACCATAATGAAACCTACTTCAAGGATGATGGGTTACCCCAGTACCTCTTAGATGGAGTTACTTCTCAGTACTCAAGGTTCAGCTGAGAGAGAGGAACTTCAGTCTTCAAGGTTCAACTGCTCCAAACCCAGCTACTCTAATGATGTCTGCAATAAAGTACTACTATGGCTATAGTTCTGGGGCATTCATTCCGAAGACCAACAAATCAAATTATATCACTGAACATGCTGTTGCCATACGATGTTCAGCTAGACATGCAACAGAACATACAGATAAAAACAAAAACTGAATAAAAAATAAATGAGCTGGTATTAGTCTGAATTCGGCTTAGAAACATGAATGCACGAGTCAAACTATCCCAAGGAATACAGTGATTACATAAAATGTTCAGTTAGAAAAAAGAACACAGTGATGATCTAAAAGAAACTTCTGAACACCTTTTTCTTCCTTTTAACCTTCCTAACAACTTGAGAAGTGCAACCACCACTGCCTATCCTGTAGTACTCTGTGTTCGGTGTACCTGTGTGGGTGTGTGTATAAAATGAAGCTTCAGTTGGACTAAAAAATGGGTAAAATCCAAAAATGGATCTGCACAGCTTTGGAAGCCACCATTGAACACTCAGACTTGTGGTACAGAAAGTGACCAGAGAGAGACAAGACATTAGGCCACCTACAAAGATTCTGGTTAGTGTATGAAGGCAAAAAGCTGCTTAAATTATCAAATAAAGGGTGTGAATGAAACTACAAAAACACAATTTTGTTTAGATCTTAGTTTAGTCACAAAATGTCTGCATCACTACAATTCATATCCACATTGCTAAAACCAAACAATGTCTAACTGCAACTGTTAAAAAAAAATGTACAGCTTTAAATGCAACACAAGACGACCACAACTGTAATTTGCTAATGTCAGTAATGAATTTTCTGCCTCTATGATAATATGGATGAAGATGCTACACTGTTTTTCAAACTAAGCTTAATCTTAGCAATAATGGTAATAATCATGTACATACACAGAATCATGTATTACATCCATTCAGAATACACAGCATGAGAAGCGGCACAAGAGAGAGAATGAGGACACAGGCAGCATGCAAAACTGTCAAGATAAAGGTGCGCACATCAGAAACTGAAGCAAATACAAGCAAATGAATATGGAAAGGAAGTGCTATTTCCTGGGCAGAAACTGTGTGCATTTTATACAGTACACCTCAGAATGCAAGTTAAAATATTAAGAAAGGTAAAGTACTCGATTACATCAAATGATGCAACCTGGAGGGGGGCTTAAAAGCAGCTACAGCTGTTTTGTAACAATTACTTTCCTCCAGTAAACTCGACTTCAATACAGGCCAATCTCTGCAGTAACAATCGTAAAGGTAAGGTTGTGAAATTCTAAATATGTACAAATACTGTTAAATTCATCAACTGCTATGCCTCTATGTGATACAAAAATAAGTGCTAGTGGAAGACAGCATCATGATACTGTCTATATCTATATCTACCCATGAAAGAGCACAGAATACTGCTAACACAGACTCACCTGTGACAGGAGCCGAAGAAACAGCCAGGGGAGATGGAGTGCTGAAGTCACCAGCAGGGGGTTTGGCTCCTGTAGTCGCATCTGGGGTAGGGATGTGACTTGGTGCTGGGGAGGGAGCAGGAGCTGTAGTTACAGGACCCGGGGCTGAGGTAGTAGAAGGGGGAGAGGCTCCCGCTGAGCCAGCAAGGGCTTTGAAAGGACAGAGGAGAGTTAATGAAGGAGAAAATGTTAGCTGGGAGTAAAAAGCTTCAGAGCAGTTAGTTGCATTAAAAACTAGACAAAAATGTAAGTACTGCAACAAGAAAGTCAAAGAAGAATGAAACAAAAAAACAGATTTTTAGATTTACCCTTACCTAACTTTGCTGTTGACATTCATTTCACAAAGACGTACTTCCAATTACTCCTAACTATTGTAAATTTTAAAAGTTTTAATTTTCTAAGACTTACAAATATTCATTCCAGCTTTACCTTTACTACATACACATCTAAATCATGCTAAATACATGTGCAAAAGCAAGTCTCAGTGGAAATTGGGATATTCACCAAGTGAATGAAACAGCCATACTACTGACCAAAAATTAATTTTACTCTTAACTTAAGGACACTGATTCAGCAAAATTATAAACCTGCTAGACTGATTTCTTACAAATTCTGGAATTAGGACTTGGACAATAGCTCTGTATCACACAAAGTAGCTATTAAGTCATTAGCTTTTTTTCTGTGCAAAATAGCTAGTTACAATGCACTACAACATACCAGTACTGTGTCTAGATGAAGGGGTACCTTAGGTATAAGAAGATATGTATAACCATGGCTTAAAATCCTACTAAACTGTCGCTTAGTATCAAAAGTGACTACTTCAGAACAAGACGAGACAAAACAGTTGGGCTAGATACTCACCATAAAAAAAAAGACCTTTGAGGGAGTGAGAGACGGAGCTTGTTGTAACAAAATCTGATGTAATTTTCACTCGTTCTTGAATGAATGGGTTCAGATTCGATCCCCATATCCAACTCAGCCACTCTCTCTAGAATCTAGGATCCAACTCTTGAGCTACTATCTTACCCATAATGCCCCTGACTACTGTGTTACCCGAGATCTCATCTCCCACTCTTCCGATTTGGAAGGGATTGTGAATTCTAAAGCTCGTTTTGGGTTTAGTGAGTGTAAACCTTATACTTCTCTTTATATATTATTTTCCTTAGTATTCTTATCAGTATCCCCCTTACCTATTCTTCTAAACTCTCTAGATACCAAATTAAGATGATTTTCTTTGGTAATCTTTGTTACTATCGGTGGCAACTTTTCCCTTTGTTACCAGGCTTTGAGATATTGGTACAAGTCTTTCCATTTGTTACAACTTAAAAACAAAAAAAATCTTTAACTTGTTTGTAGGCTTCTGCTGCATGTTTCTTTGTGGTATGACTGATAAGCTTACTGGTTTCAAAAAGTACACTTCCTGTGGACATGAGATTCCCAACTCTGTTGCCCATAGGAAGTGCATCTATTGTCTAGCCCAGCATACTTGAATGACAACTGCTCCATTAGTGCAGCGTTTAATGCTGGGCCATTAGCGACAGAAGGGAACAAGCTTATCATAAAAGGCCAGCTTATAGCTTCTGCTCCTTCTGCTGGTACTTCATCAGGGGCTCAAACCTTTTCATAAATCGAAGGAGCCCAGGGAGCACCAAATAAGCTCCCCTGCTCAGTCTTCTAAGTCAATACTTCCAACTGAGCCTTCTAAGAAGGTGTCGAAGAGTTCAGATCCAGTATCTACTGTCACCAAGTCTCCTCGGTTCTGTAATCCATGGTTTTCCCCAGAGCTGGTATCCCCAAAGTTGAGGTCTCCTTTTCTTCAGGAAACTCCTAAAAAGTCTTCCAGGCCACCTTCCACATCTTCCTCCATTAGGTTCTCTGAAGTCTTTCTGAGGCAGAGCTGGATAGCATAATGAGAAAATGCCTTAGAACTCAAATCCAGATGAGGTTTTGTCAGCTCTCTCTCTTATCAGATCCATAAGCCTTAAACCGTCCTTCCAGCCTGTTGTTGCTCCTTCTCAGAACACACCTATTGTTTTGGGGCCCTCAAATCACAGCTCTGAGTTTTGAACTGTCAGATCTGAAGATGCTTAATTTTCCCACTCTGGCAACTTCCTTGATCTGATCAAATCCTACCCCCCCCCCCCCCCCCCACACACACACATACAGAGCAGTATGGTTCTTGGACCCAAAACATCAGCATCAGATCCAGGGTTTGACTGAAGTTTTTGGAACAGTTGCTTCCCTGCACAGCTTCGGAGTTGGACAGCTCACTCCTACTCCTCCACTGGAGCAGAGGGTCACGGACTGCTTGAGGAGTCTCAGCTCCAAATCAGGTTGCCCTCGGCTTCTCCTGGTCCTTCCATCTTCGAAGTTGGAGAGGGTTTTCTCTCACCTCAGAGCAGTTTCAACTCTTCCACCTTTGGATACATTTCTTGTTCCCTTGTCAGATCCTGTGTCTGAGTCTATTCATTCTACACCTCAGGGACAGCCAGCCCATCTGAGCTTCCAAGCAGTTCCTACCGGGAAACTCCCCGTTTCTTCAGACACCTCTCCCAAACACCCCACTAAAGAGGTTCCTCAGAAGAGGTCATGTGAAAAGAGCCACTTGGATTCCCTGCAGGAATCACTTAAAGAAGACACCTATTTTGTTGAAGGGGAAGGGTCCTCTATATCTCCCCACCTGAGTATGTCTCAGTTTGGAGGCACCTTAGATATCCTTCATCAAAAATGTGGCTGGTCTTCCCAAATCCCTTCTCAGGAGGAATCAGCATTCCTGGAAGCCTTCAAGTCTGGACCACCTACATCTTTGGCTATCCCCCCTGCGGATAAGCTTATAGACCTCATCTCCCATAGGGCATGGAAGGAACTGGGCTCTGTGGAACCAATCCCAAAACACCTGGACAAAATTTTAAGTGCCCCCTCTGACAAACACTGGACCAAGGGAATGTTTGTATATCCCATGATTGTTGCAGCATCCACAAAAATGGAGATGGCTGAACACAGCTCCACTATCCATCCCCCTAAAAAGTAGTTTAGGGCATTAAATAGGTTTGGAAAGAGAATGTATGCTTCAGTGACCTTTGCCTTTCAGCTGCTGAATTACCTGGCACATTTCAATAGGTTACAGAGGGGACTTGGTTAAGGAACTCTAACTCTACCCCCAGGTCCATGTCCGCAGAGGAACAAAAGTGTTTTCCTCACAACTAGATACCCTGCAATTCATTACTAATGCATCCAACAAGGTTAATCTTGCCCATAGCTGAAGGTTCTTCACAGGCGACCGGTTCAAGCATAGCCATTAGCAGACATGCATGGATGCAGCTGTGCAATTCTGCAAAGCCCTTCAAGGCATCACTCATCAATGCTCCTTTTAAAGATCATCTTTGTTTGGGCCAGCAGTTAGTGACACTTTCCCACAGTAAGAAAAAAAGACGTTGTCTGCCGTGTGAGTCCATTTTGCTACCCTGCAGAGACCCTTTTCTAGGGATCAATTCAGTGGTAAAAAAGTTGTGGTTCTAGAAATCTCAAGGACCTTTCCAAGAATCATGCGGAGATTTATCCCCCAGAGGAAGGGGAGGGATAGCTACAATGAAGGATGCCATCTACACGGCAGAGGGGTCCACAGAATCAAGAGTCTCAAGATTCTTTCTCTGAAAGATACTTTCGGCACTCCTGAGGCTGCCTGACTGTCCCTCTCTGGAGGCAGTTGGGGGGTGCTTGTCCTAGAACCTAAAAGCCTGGATAGCCATCACAAATGATTCATGGGTTCAAAGGATCATATTCAGTGTATATTTCATTCCCTTTTTACAAATTCCCCAAAGGAAAAGAAAATCTCTCCCTGATGTTCCACCCATTCACAGGGAGTTAGCAACTCTAGAGATTCAAAGGATACTGGACAAGACAGTCATCCACGAGGTCTCCCCAAACTAATGAGGATCCAGAATCTACTCAAGGCTCTTTTTAGTGGCAAAGAAAATAGAAGACCTGAGACTCATTTTGGATCTCAGTTATCTGAACCAGTTTGTAAAAAATTCTAAATTCCAGACGGTCATGGTTCAATCCATTTTGCCTCTCCTGCAGAAAGACGAATTGATGTGCTCTACTGATCTTCAAGATGCATATATCAAAATGAACAGGTACTCTCGAAGATAACTACACTTCTAGCTAGGAGCCAGTCATTAACAGTTCAGAACTCTGCCCTTCAGTCTCACCACAGCCCCCAGGGTGTTCACCAAATGCATGGTAGTGGTAGCAGCTCATGTAAGACTGCTTGGATTCAAAGTGTTTCCTTACTTAAAATGACTGGCTCCTTACTGCACCAACCAGGCATCTTCTGGAAAGAGCCAGGGATGACTTACTCCAGTGAGTTCACACTCAGAATTACAATCAATCTGTTCAAATCACAACTTCAACTAGTTCAAGTTTTGGAGTCTATATACAGTCAGTTGTCTTGCTCTTGTGCCTCAAATCAGAGTTCTTACTTTGAAGTCGCATGCCAGTCAGGTTCTTTCTAATCTTTCTCCCCCAGCAAAAATGGTACTCAAAGCCCTAGGGTTGATGGCTGCTGCAAAAACTAATACCCACTATTAGTCTCCATATCAGAATTCTTCAATCGACTCTAGCAGTGCAGTCTTTTCATTGACATCCCTTACAACACAAGATAAAATTATCTTGGGTGTGCAGAAACACCTGCTGTGGTGGATACTACGAGATTTGTCAGGGACGTCCACTTTTTCTTCTCCCCCAACCTCATGTTGACCACGAACACCACCCATTTGGGAGGATTACTTGGGATGAAGTGTTCAAGGTACGTGGTTCAAGAAGAGACCAATCTGCATATAAATGTCCTGGAGATGAGATGGGTGCTTCTAGCACTGCAGGTTCTTCAGAGCGGTCTTCTAGGAACTACTAATATTCAAATGGACAACATGTCAGTAGTCTGGTACAACAAACAACAAGGGGGGGGGGGACCAAATCCTACCTCATGTGCCAAGTGTGAAGCCAGAGGTAATGCCAGGCTAAAAGTTAAGGATTGTGAAATGTGCTTAAGCTACGCTGAAGCAAGTAAAATGTATTTCTCTTTGTATGTTGTTTTTCTCTTCTGTTTCTGACATGTTGATTTGCAATGTAGACATTACCTAGCAAACACATTTGTTTGTCCAGATGTTAAAGGACACAGCAAGGGGCTAGTTCATAGGTAGGGTGGCACCTTCTCCTAACAGAACACGAGGATGAAACAGCACTGGAATGCAATGATCATTGAAACTTAAGACCCAATTGGGATGCAAGTAAAGAAAAAGATGTGAAGGTATTGGGACAAACTCATACTGTTGTGATGGGTGTGGGGCTAGCTGGTTTATGACCAGTATCTGTAGCAATAATTAAGTCACACAAGGACTTTAGCTATATAATTGTGACTTAATGAAATGTTGAGGGACTAGTGTGAAGTTGCTGTGAGTACATGCAATCTGTGGAAATTAGCTAGTCATGTTAAGGTACAGTACTCCTTGTAGCAGTTAGCTTGGAAACGCAGATAGCTGGAGTTAGATTTTCCTGTATGCATTCTATGTTTATTGTACTTTAATCTTCTGTGTGTGCCAACCTACATATATTTTACTTGGTATCTGTGCTATTTGTTTTCTTTCAGTAAAACCCACTTTAAAATTATGTCTAAGCTGTTGTGGCTGGTAATCATTTATTACATTATTTATGCACTGCTGCTTAAGTGAGAAGAGATCAACCATTTACACTGAGGAATAACACTAAGGGCCACATATTTGAGACTGCGTCGGCCGACTACCTGTAAAAGAGATCTCAAGTGGCACAGGGTATACCAGTAACTTGAATTCTGACTTTCTTCAGAGTGGTGGCAGTACTACCAGGCTCGGAAAGAAAGCTATGTGGAACTGGAAAATTCAACAGCCTTCTCTGGAAATTATGTACGTGTGCGTGAATGTGAAAAATACTTTGAGTGAAAGGCATTACTGTGGACAGAGGAGGTACTGGAAGACATGGGCTCATGGAGAAAGTGGTGTGGCTCTAAGTTAACGGTGTACAGTCTAATTTGGGAGTGTAGGCTGGAGACCCAAGATCCAGACCCAGAACAGTAGCCCACTCCCTCTATGCTTAGTGCCACAGCTGCATTTTGTATTACTCATTTAAACAGACTGGGTTAACAGCATAATCTTCACATTTACTGCCATTGGCTGCCACTATGTCATCCCATGGAGAAGCAATGAGAGTGACCGTGGGTGATCTCCTCCAACCTCTTTCTTGTAATAACACATACTGGCAAAGTCCAACATCTTAGTGGACAAGCTCAGCAGCACCATCCTGTTGCCTCACAAGTGGTCTCTCAATCAGTCAGGGGCAAATATGATCTTCCACAAATGCAGTCAAACTGTACTGTGAGCTATTCACCTCTCCCCTCAACAACAGATGCAGCAGGTTCTTTGCCCTACTTCCACCTTGGGTACATTCACTGAGATAGATGCTCGAGCTCACGTTTAGCCCTCCAGTCTCTTATGCTTACCCTACTATGCCTCTAATCCCAAAGTTTCTTCAGAATGTGCTCCGGATGAAAAGCAGAGTAATCCTCATTGCTCTCTGCTGGCCTCCGCAAGTGTAGTTCCTCCTCTTATGATCTTCACCAAGTATGTCCTCCTTATACACTGGATCCTAGTCCAGACCCCATCAGGGATGATTCATCCAGATATTGCAAGCCTCAAGTTGACCACATGGTTTCTCCAATTCCAGTGATGGCTAGACATTCCAGGCCTTCCCCCCCAGTTCACCAAATTTATTGGATATCTCCAGAAACAGAGCTGCATTTGGTTCTGCAGTTCTCCAGAACATCCTTCCATGAGCCCCACCCAAGTTTACCGTAGCTGGGGACTCTATCCAATTTGTTGAGGAATGAATGAAAATGACAGATATAAAAGTTATGTATTCATAACTATGCATCTGTGTTGTCCATTTTCATTCTCCCTCAACTTCCCTCCCACCTTCCTCCTACCCATGGCTTTGGGAGAGACCTAATGGAATTGTTGATAGGAACCACAGTTCCTGTTTGAGATCCTGATCTTTCAGCTATCACTTTTCTGTCATAACTATATTAACATGCCTTGTAATGATATTGCATAATGGCAGCAAACTCAACCTGAGGTATCATAGTAGTCAGGGGCATTATGGGTAAGGGAGGAGCTTGAGAGTCAGATCCTAGAATCTAGAAAAACTGGCACAGTTGGATCCAAGGATCTGATCCAGACTCATATGCTGAATGAGGTGAATGCTTCATGCCTTACCGCTAGCAAGAACCCATGAGTGTTAAAGAGCTGGACGACCCCCCCCCCCCAACGAACACAAAAGTACATATACAAAAGAAAGTACACAGACTCCCCCTCAGAGTCTCTGACACTTGATGTTAACCTCAGTGAAGGGGAAGGTTCCCCAAAATCATCTCCTGAGGATACTGGGTTGGGAGAGATCTTAGAGTTATTCAAACATAGGAGTCCTTGCCCCACTGACCTCCCCTTCCAGGACAAAAAAGGTTTTCTTTGAGGAATTCAGTCTGCTCTCCCTACCGCTTGGTTGCCCCTCCAACTGATGCATGATGGACCTAATGGCAGAAAGGAGATGCCAGAATTAATATAACCAAGTATACCAAGAAGAGAACCCACCCAAGGACAGAGACCATTGGAGCCATGATCCTCTGGTAGACTGCATTACTGTGGTGGCAACCACCAAGAGGGAACTTGGTAACCAGGGCTCAGTGATGCATTCTCTAACAAAGAATCTAGGACTATAGACCAAATGGAGAAGGTATATATGCATCGGCACCCCCTACCCTCAAGCGTGTTAAAATACCTTAGTCGCATAACTAGGTTCCAAAGAAAACCAGCAAGGCAGAAACTAGGCTATTTAAAAAGCCATGCCACTTCTGACACTCATAAGCAGTTAAAGTCACAACTGGTTACTATGCAGACCCTCTCTAATTTATTAGATTGCTATATAATGCTGCCAGTGGACCGGTTAGGAGAGTGGGTACAAGTAGAGGTCATGTTCGGTTTTGTTTATGCAACTTATAAGACAAATTTATGGCATCCTCCTTTAATTCCCCTTCTGATAGCTTCTACCTTTTTGGACCCAAAGCTAAACAAAACTTTTGAAAAGTGAACCTGAAGGGAAATACTTTCGGCCTTAGAAGTGCAATATGAAACTCCTCAAAACTTATTTTCTATACACCAGAAAGGTACCAAAGCACTCCTGGATAAAAAGCAGGGTTGCCAACTTTCTTTGTGGTGAAAACTGGAAAGAAATCACATCCATTGCACTACCCATCACCCCACTCCTCCCATCATCTCCTCTGCCCAGTTGCACTCCCACTTTATAGCATAAACCAATACATAAGTAGGAAATGCAACCATGTCTATTTTATAAAAAGCTAGTCATAGACTGCCACAGTGTTAAGTATGCTTTTTAATCTAAAAATAAAAACAAATCATTCAGTGGTTGCATTTTTACAAGCTTTGGCATTCTACTGATCACTGATGCAGAATTCCAAACTGTTGTTATCTTGCCTGATAACCTGGACATCTGTCTGGGGTACCAAAGCCTAAATCTTCCACAGAGCTATAAATCTAATGTATGACCTAAGCCCACAGGCATAAAAATACATAAGTGAACATTATAAGTGTAAAACCAGACCACCTCCAAGCCAGAATACTTTCAGAAACCTGAAGTAGAATAAGTCAGATAAGAAGGGAGAGGGCAGAAAGTGGTTCCTCCCTCAGTTCTAGGAGAAGGAAAACAAGTCTGTAGTAAGGGGGATGGTAAGGTAGGATGGAATAACTTAACAGTGATCAAATCCATCTACTGTTAGGTTTATTTCATACATAACTGTACTGTGCCCTTCCTTAGATCTCTGTTACAGTATTCCAAACTATTAGGCGATTCTCAGAGCTCAAGTAGTGACTGGATGAAAATTAGGAAAGCTGTCAAGCAGTTGAGGACTGACCTGACGAGGTACCAAGAGGTTGCTTTTAGGACAGCTCTCTAATCTACCCCCTTGTAAAAATCTCCTGAAGAAGCCGTTGCTCGGTTAGAATGTGCCTTTGCTGATGAAAGTAAAGATTTGCCATGGTAAGAATAACAAAGGTTGGTGGATTTAAAAAGAAAGTTCGCAATAGTTTGCTTAAAAACTGGGCTACCAAATTTAGACTTTTGGAAGGAGACAAATGGTTCGGTTTTATGGCTAGACTTGTCTATGTAGAATCTGCGCTGTCTGTACACAACCAGTGAGTGCAGAATTCTCCCTACAATATTTTGTGGGTTAGAAAAAAAAAAAAAATAAAAAAAAAAAAAAGAGAGAGAGAATTGATGGCCTGGATGAGGGAAAGCTTATTTACCACTTTGGACATAAAAGATGGGTTCACCCTCAAAGACACTTGCCCTTATGGAAAATCAAGGAGGGCGGGGAAGCCATCAGGTCCTGTAGCTCAACAGACTCCACTAGCTAAGGCAAAGACAACTAGGAGTATGATTTTCCAAGTACATAATTTAAAAGACCAGACCCTGCTGATTCTAAAGGAGGAAGTGCAACTTTTTCCAGAAAAAGTTGAAATCTCAGAGCTGAAACAGTTTTCCATGGAGTATACTCTTCAGAAAAATGAAGTTATGTACTCACCATAACATTCCATCTGAGTAGTTGTACTTCATTTGTCTTCAACCTTGGTGCTTCGAATCCGGCATGGATCTGACACTGCCGCATAGCCGTTCAATGGAATAGATCATTGATACGAGCTCTGAGCTCCTCCCCCTAACCATAATGCCCTGTCTCCTTCCTCCCTTCAGATCGAGTTTGCTGCTGACAAACTTGCACAGCGCATAGCCGGCCTTAGGCATAGGCCAACTAGGCAGCTGCCTAGGGCGCCGATCTAGCAGGGGCGCTTTCCAGTATTTATTTGGTATAGGTAGACCAGGATGGGGGCACCAGTTAGTGTGGTGGATGGAGCCCTGTTTCCTAGGGCACCAGTTGACCTAAGGCTGCTCTTGTTGCACCTGACCCAACAAGGCCTTACCACTGCTGACTGTCCTGAAATTACTGAGCCAAGGAACATAAGGAACCTTATGCGACAATCACTTCCTTACACATGGTCAGAATAATAGTAACAAGGCAGGGGGGGGAGGAGGGGGGACAACTGAAGACAAATGAAGCACAACTACTCAGAAGGAACGTTATGGTGAGTACATACCTTCTTTATCTGAAGTAGTTTACTTCATTTGGTCTTCAACCTTTGGGACAGAGTCCCCAGCTACTTACACCTGGGAGGCCCTCGTGGAAGGATATTACAGAGCACGGCGGAGCCAAACAAAATCCTACCTCTGGAAATGATGTCCAACTTATAGTGGGAAATGAAGGTACGAGATGAGGACCACATAGCGGCAGAACAAATGTCATCCAGCTAGACTCTGGACCAGAATGCCGTCGCGGTAGCCACAGACATGGTAGTGTGCTTTTACCTGACATGACGGAGAGAGCCCCTTAGCTAAATAAGCCCTGGTAATGTATTCGGTTATCCATCTGACAATTGTAATTTTGGAAACTGGTTTGCCCAAAAAGGGATTTAGCATAAGAAACAAACCATTGGTCAGATTTTCTAAAGGATTTAGTCCTGTGAAGGTAGAAACACAGTAGTCTATGTACATCTAACAAATGCAATTTATATTTTCCCATTTTGAAAATTTGGGTAAAATACTGGCAGATTGATAGTTTTGTTTACGTTTGCTTCAGAGGCCACCTTTGGCAACAAGGAAGGACTGGTACATATGGAGAGACTATCCTTGTGGAAGATCATGTAAGGCACTTTAATAGAGAGAGTTTGGAGTTCAGACACCCTCCTAGCAGAAGTGATGGCTAGCAAGAAAGCAGTCTTCCAAGATAGATATTCTAACAACTGTAGCTGCAGGTTCAAAACGGGGTGAAAATAGAGCCTGGAGAACCAAGGCAAGGTCCCACTGAGGCGTAGGAACTGTCACTGGAGGACATAGTAGAAAGGTACCTTTTAGGAAAGCCTTGCAGAACTCAGAAGATGCCAATGAAAAGTAGAGATAGCAGCCAGTTGTATTTTAATAGTGGACGAATTGGCACCCTGTTAATAAAGACTAGTCAAGAAATCTAAAACTGCCAAGACTGGGGCCACAAAAAAGAGTCTAATGCATGCTGCGAAGCCCAGAGCAAAAAATGTTTCCATTTGCTACGGTAGACTCTTCTGGTTTATGACCTGTGAGCCGCAACCTGAATCTCCTTAACCAAGGAAGATAAACCGGGAGTCCTGATGATCATGGGAACTGGAGCAGCCAAGCAGTGAACTTCAAACTGACTAGATCTGGAGGAGGTATTCCTGAGGGATGAGAAATAAGATCCAGAGTCCATGGTGGAACTAATGAGTGAGACCACAGGGACAGGAACCAGACTTGGCGAAGCCAGAATGGGGCAATGAGGATGACTATGCTCCCCAGCCTGAGAGCTTTCTGCAGAAACCTGGAAATTAACAGCAGAGGAGGATACGCATAGAGTAGACCAGGTGGCCAAGCATGAACAAGAGCACCTCTGGGGGCTGGCCCCGAGGGGGGCACAAGGAAATGAACTCTCTGCACTTCGCAGTGGAAGAGGATCTGCTCCACCACTGAAGAGTTGAGACACCACTCGTAAGGCATCAGAATGGACCTACTGAGCCTGTCCGTTAGAATGCTGGACCAAACCCGGAAGGTGTGTTGCTACCAGAAAATGACCAGTGGAGATCGCCCATTCCAACACTCTCATGGCTTCCCGACAAAGGGGGTAGGATCTGGTTCCCCCCGTTTGTTGATGTACCAGACTACAGACATGCTGTCCGTCTGGATGGCAATTGTCCCGACATACAGGCAGATGGGCATGAAGAGCTTGTAATGCTAAAAGCACCACCCTCATCTTTAGCATGCTGCTATGCAGACTGGTCTTGGGAAAGGACCATGTGCCTTGGACCGTCCGCCCCGAGCAATGACCCCCCACCTGAGGAGGGAGGCGCCCGTGGTCATTGAGGCTTTGGGCAAGGGTGGAAGAAAAGGACAACCCTTTATTAGGTCCAGAGACTGAATCCACCAGAGAAGGGAGTTCCTGCACACCTAGGACATTCGAACAGGATAAGACAAGTGCTTGTCCAGAAGAGACCATTGGACGGCTAGCGTCCATTGTAGAATGTGCATGTGAAGGCGTACTAAGGGCAATAGTTGGATTGCTGCCATGGAACCCAAGGCCTGAGAACTGATTCTGCCGATGGAACCTCTGTATGAAGTAACTGCAAGACATGCACCTTCAGATTGTGAATTCTCTCCGGGGTAAGAAAGACTTGCATTTGAATCGTACCTAACTGAGCTCGGATGAAGTCCAGGCTCTGAACCGGAGTCAGTGCTGATTTGGAAAGATTGATGGTAATGCCTAGATTTTTGAGTAGAAAAGAGTCTCTAGCTTGGCATTGAAGATGCTTGGTCGGGGCAGCAAAGAGCCAATCGTACAGGTACGGAAAGACCTGAATAGCCTGAAGCCTCAGGTGAGCTGCAACTACTGCCATCAGTTTGAACACCCGGGGGCGGTGGTGAGACCAAAGGGAAGGGCTCTGAATTGAAAGTGATTGGCTCCCAGCCGAAGTGGAGAAACCTCTGGGAGTGTCTGTCCATTTTGATATGGTAATAAGCGTCCTGGAAGTTGATAGAGCACATCCAGTCATTTGTCTGCAGATAGGGCAGGACATAGAGAAGAGTGACCATCCAAACTTTAGTCTTGGTTACTGCCAGGTTTAGGGTGGAAGGATCCAAGATGGGTCTTAGGTCCCCAGTCTTCTCTGGCACTAAAAAGAACCTGGAATAAACCCCCAAACTGGACTGGTATGGGGGGGGGGGACCCTTTGGATGACTCATTTGCTTAGCAGCTTGGTCTACTTCGAAGGCTGCTGCCTCCCATTGGGCAGGTGGAACATCTGGGAGGTGTCTGAGAAGAGGAGGTGATTGGTTGAAGGGAACTGAATAGCCTCTGGATATGATCTGCAGCACCCAGGAATAGTTTACAACAGACTCTCATGCCACTGGGTGCAGCGAAAGGCGACCCCCGATTGCCTCTAAAGAGGAGAAGTCGGGGAACCCTTCAGGGCTGCTTGCCCAAAAAGGGTTCTCGGGACCCATTATTTCTTGGACCCCCTTTGCCTCTGGGCCAGCGCCTATTGTAACCCCCTCTGCCTCTGGAGAAACCAATTGGCCCGAATGCCCCAGGAAAATGGCTGAGATTTTTGGAACCACATCTTCTTCATCCCTCACCGATTCCTGGAAAAGGATCTTTGAGGGTAGGAGAAGCGGATCCCGATGGCAGACAGCCTTCCGGTCCTTCCCGCTCTGGACAAGTGTCTCTCTCACTTGACTTCCCAAAAAGGGAAGAACCATCATAAGGGGCATTGGTAAAAGATGCCTTAAAGGGGTCAGAGAATTGACGGTCAGGAATGACCTCAGAGGGGGATTCCTGAACCAGCAGCCCTAGCGTCTCCCGCCGTGGCATGGGACAGAATATGCATGGACATATTAGAAATGGCTTTTAGAGTGCCCTTTGGGCTCAGAACATCTTTTTGTCCACCACCAAACATGGACTCTTGGCGTTGACTCAGCGACCTCCTTGACTAGGTCATGCTGTAAGAGAGCCAGGTGTGCCATATAGTTCAGCGCCCGGATGGCAAAGGTCGCTGAAGCATACACCCGCTTCCCAAAATGGCCCAAAGTCTGTAACTGGAGGTCAGAAGGGTGGACTGTAGAGCTCTTCTGAGCTAAATCTTTCTTTGTGGCTGCTGCCATGACCATAGCATCTATTGGGGAACCTTTGAACGAGTGCATCCTGTCTACTTGGGGAACTGAGGACCTTGTCAGGACACTTCAGGACAGGGTCTACAGTGGCCGGCTCCTTCCACACCAGAGATGTTATTAGATCCACCAAGGGATCCGGAAGAGGGAAAACCAAGGAAGTAAATAGGCCTGCGCCGAACACCTCAGTTTTGTCCGGGGTCATTTTTTGGACAGATCTCCCCTGCTTCTGGCGCATGATTTCCATGATGTCTCCAAAGGAGACAACCTCTGAGGGGGGGGCTTTCCCTTCCTCCAAATCAGTGTCTGCGGTAACTGACTCAGAAGGGGAGTCCAGGTGTCTCCTCTTACATATCCGTTTGTGAGGAACCTCCTCAGCATGGCTCTCAGGGGAGGACCTGCCAACATCTAGGTGCTCCCTGACTGGTGCTGCTTGAGGCATCACAGGCGTAGGCTGTCCCTGAGAGGACAAAATGGTTGGAACCGTTCCAAATCCAGAGGAGGTCAGGGTGGAGTCAGAGGATGAGACGGTCAAGGGTCTCTACAACGCAGAGAGAACCCTCTACACCACAAAGGCAGATGTAGAACGGACCTCCAAAGTAGACTCCAATGGAGCCGTTCCCCTCTGATCTGACAGGGGAGTTAGAGCCGAGATACCGTGGGAGGCACTGCGGTCTGACCCACTTGGAGCAGACAGCACCCCCTCGGAGCTGGCCCCGTGGCTACGGCCTCGAGAGCTTGGATCCGACGTGGTTGGATCTGACAAACAAAGCAACGGCTGGCGTCAATGTACTAGGTACCATTGGTGCAGACCCCTCGACCTCAAGAGTTTTCAGATCGGAGAAGGAGAAAATTGGAGAGAAAAAGGTTTGCAAGGCACCCCCTCTGGAGGTAGAGAGTGCATGCAAGACCCTATTCTGAATTTGAGTGCAGAGGAATTTCCGCATCATTTTGTCCATCTCTGCCTCACTGAGGGACAGGGTGGAGAGGGAAGAGGAGGCCATGGAAACTGGTCTAAAATGGTGGCTAGGGGTAACAGGAAACTGCATTCTGACCAGCTCCGGCTCAGGAGAAAATCTAGGGGAGTGAAGCCGGGGAGACCCGGGCCTGGAAGTCACAATTTTGAAGGGTGGACCAGCTAGGACAGAGCGGTCGTGAGACTGCTTGCAGGGCCTATCCTTTTTTGTCTTCTCCCCTTCCCCAGACCTCTTGGTGGGAGTTTGAGTCCCTGAGACCTGAGAAGGGGGAAGATACTGCTGCAGGTGAAGATCCAGTGGAGGGGGTGGGAACAACCGTTCCAGACGGGGGCAAAAGGCCCTTAACTATCAGTTTCTTCCTCCTATCCTGAAGTGCTCTGGGGTTAAATGCAGTGAAGATAGGACAAAAGGTATCAAGGTGAGATGCACCCAAGCACACGACAGAGTGTGGCCATCAGCATGGGAGACTTACAAGTATGTAGCTGCCTTTATCTTATATGTATTGACAGTTTAGTTAGAATGTGATTTATTATATGTTTTATTTAGAATATCAAATGAGAGAAGTATTCTATAATACGTGTACTTTTGATACTCACAATATATAGACTTAGTCTGTTAACATGTCTTTTATATTTATATAGACAATTATTAATTTTATACAGATATATATATTTATATTGATATATATATATATATATATATATATATAGATATATATATATATATAGATATATATTGATATATATTTAGTTATATTGGATAATCGAATTAATAGAATATCTTTGCAACATACAAAGAGATACCTTTAAAATTTTTTAGCCTGTTAATTGATAGAGAGACCTGATTGGGTCTGGAAAGTTTGAATGCTCTATATAAATTGAATTTTAGATGACTGTGACTTATGTTGATCTGAAGAAGCTAATCTAGCGAAAGCGCTTATCGAGTCATAATAAAAACTTCTTATTTTATGAAAAAGTTTTTTTATTTGTTTGGTGAAAAGAACTTTTTGGTGAAAAGAAGTAATCTCCTGCTTTGCTTCGTTGCTTACTGCACTTTAACGTTTTACTAATACTTCAGCAACGGAGCATTCATCTGACTGGTTGGCAGATAAACTTTTTATCTTGGTGACACTCAAAACAGTGTTTAAGGCCAGATTTAGGGGCTTCAGACATTGTCCCCTAGATAAGGCCCAAGATAAACACATACACACACACACACACACGCTAGAGAAAAGAAAGGCAGAAAATGGAGTTTTTTTTTATTTTTTTTACCGATGCCAATTGTGAGGGGGAGGATAGCAAAGATGATTAGAAAAAGGCAAAACGTTAACTCACTGAAGTGATTTAGACAAAGAAACACACCACACTGTCAAAAGCTCGGACCACGTTGCAGGCTGTATCAGCGGCAAATGAGCTCTGAAGGGAGAAAGGAGACAGGGGGAATCATGGGTAGGGGGAGGAGCTGAGAGCTCGGATCAATGATGCTAGCTATGTAGTTGTGTCAGATCCATGCTGGATCTGAAACCAAAAGGTTGAAGACCAAATGAAGTAAACTACTTCAGATACTATTTTACCTCTATTCTGGACATCGGGGGGGGGGGGGGATCAAGAAGTAAGCAAGCAGAAATGGCTAAAAGGTGCGCCTTGACGTGCTAGGGCAGCTTTTAAGAGCTTACACAAGACAGAACAGTGGAAGCACCTGTTTGCATAGGGTCCTGTTTAGAAACAGGACATCAAATAGAAAATCTTTTCCTTTCAACTATACAAGACTTCTGGTTAGTAGGTTTCCTTGCCTCCTGAGGAACCTGAAGTTGTCTTCAGAAAACTGGTACCTTAAAGGGACCAAGATCCTATCATCCATAATGTCAGGATAGGGTGAAGAAGAGAGCACGTAATATTGTATGTGAGTAAGTCCACTACTTGGGGTAGCATGGGCTGATGACCCCTGGCTAGGTAGAAAAAGGGGAACCAATTTTGCCTTGGTCAAATGAAAGTCACCAGTAGAATCTCTAATTTTTTCTGTGGATCTTTACTACTACCATTAGACTAAGAAGAAGTTGTGGGGGATGCATACAGGAATCTCCTACGCCTAAGGACATGGTCTCTGTTTCCCACGCTTAAGGACAAGAAGTCCTGGAGCAGAAAAGAGTAAGTTGCTTGTTGTGAAAGGAAGCAAACAAATCTCTAGGATATCCCATTTGTGGATTTAAGTCTAGGAAAACCTCCCTGTTCAACATCCATTTGTGTGTGTGTGTGTGTGGGGGGTCTTCCCTTGACCAGCTTAGAAAATCTGCTAGGACATTGTCCTGAAGGGAAATGCAAATGACTTAAAAGGACAGGTTTGCTTTTGTTGCCTGATCCCATGCCATAAGTGCTTCCCCTGCTTAAGTACCACAGGACTGTGATGTTGTCTAAAACAATTCTGAGAGGTTTTGGGGTCCAGGAGTGTGACTAGGTCTGTAGGGTTTGTGTTCGTGCCCACATCACCTTCAGGCTGATGTGCTCTGACTTCAGATTAGGTGGGCACTGCCCCTGAAATCTCAGAGAGCATTGTCTACGCCCTCCGTGCAGTGTCTGAAACATCTATGTGCAACTTCTGCTGCAGTGTTTGTGACTTGAAAGGCAGGGCTGGTTTAAGGTTTATCTGTGATATCCACCACTGAATTTCTTTCCTTAAGCAAGGAAGAGGTATCAGTGTCTCCAGTGGATGGGAGAGCCGATAAATAGATTTCAGGTACCATTGGATATTTGTGCAGCCTGGTGAAAGGAACCACAGGTGTCTTTGGAGTCATGAAACCTAGGGCCCCGAGAAATATTCTTTCAGTGCAAATCGGTAGAGGAGACTAGAAGTAACTGAAGCAATGCTGTACTTTGAGAGACAAGAAACCCTGCATGAGGTTGGTGTCCAGTGTGCAGCTCAAAATGACTAGGTCTTGGTTGGTTCCAGAGTGGATTTCTTGGTTGATCATGAACTCCAGACTATGGAGTAGGAACACAGTGAAGGTGGGATGGAGCAAAAGGGTTTACAGAGAGGATGCCTATATCAACAGGTTGTCCAAATAAGGGAATATTTTAATTCCCAGAGTCCTGCAGAAAGCAATGAATGGTGGTAGACAACTTGTGTAAACCCTGGTGGCGGCAGAAATTCAGTTCACTGCTTTGCCTTTTGGAAAGTGTTACGAGTAAGTCAAAAACCTCAAGAATGTTCTGAAGGAAGGATGGATTGGGATGTGGCTGTAAGCATCCTTTATGTCCAAGGACACCAGAAATGATTATTTAAGAATGAAGTGCAGTATAGTTTGGAGGGACAGCATATTGAAAGATGAGACCTTGTGAAAGGAATTGAGAGTTGACAGATCCAATATAAGTCTCCATTCACCTTTTCTTGGAACAAGGAAAAGTCTTAAATAGAACCCTTTTCCTACATACTGTTGTGGCACACGTTTCATAGTGCCTTGGTTAAGCAAAGCTACGATGATGAGTGTGTGTAAGTTTGCCCATAGTGAGGCAGAGGAGGGATGCTCTTGAATGGAGGGACTTCCTTCCAAGTCATACTGTAACCTAGCTGAAAATGGACAGGACCATTTTGTCTGTGGTAACAAGCTTTCACTTTCCTACAGAACAGCAAGCCTTTTGGATACGGGAAGACTGGGACTGGAATGGGGGGGTAACTAAGGGTAATCAGGCTGACTTGTCTAGGTGGGGAGGCCTCCCAGATTTTGAAACTCACCTTGGTTTTTCATGGAATCTTTTCATTGGCATTTTCGTGGCATTATGAGGGGGCCTGGAATTCATGTGGGGAACTGAAGTCTGCTTAGCACGGTAGTTTTTTTTTTCCTGGTAACTGGATAATGAAGAAAGGAAAATTTGTCTGCAAGCCATCATTCTCCCTTTTATTTGTACAGTTGTAAAACAAGTTGGCTGCATTACAGACAAATAATAGGTCCCCAAGTCAAGAAAAAATCAAGATGCTTGGCTTTAATGTCCTAAGCGAGGGATTAACAGCATGGCTATGCATACCTTTTAACACAGCTTGTGGCAGCTGCTCTGAAGGAGGTTTCCTCTGCATTACAGCTGCATTTGATGCTAAGTGTGGCCACTTGAGAGGCCTGAGTGACCACAGACATGGTTTGTTGCCAGTTAGCTGCTCATGCCATAGTAACCAAGACTGATTAAATTGCTCAAGATACACAGCAGATAGTCATTTGGGTCCGATAGCTCAGAGTTCTGAAGGCTAGGATGGAAGAGGTGTATACCTTCTTTCCCAGTCTATTTACCGCTCTGATGTTTTTTTTTTTTCCTGATGGAAGGTCATTTGCAGCAGATAGGAGTTTAGAAGACTTGTCTGTAGCCATGGAGAATACGGAAGGATCTGCCAACCAAAGTCGTACAAGAACTTTAGATTCTGTAATGTGCTTGAAGATTTATCAGGCCTTTTGGGGGCAGTTGGATGAAAATCAGGAGTAGATGCAAAGGCCATGGCATTGAGAAAGGCCTCCAGGACAAGATGGACAGCAACAGGAGTGCCTACCTCCAAGAGATTTCATATTTTTTTTTACACACATCAGAAATCTGTTACAATTCCGAATCAGGTGTTTCATCATGTCACATATGATCTTGCCAAAGGACAGGGAAATCCAGTAACAGAGTATCATCACAGGCCACTTGGTCTGGAGAATACAACTGAGAAGAGTGGGCCAAGGAGTGCTTTGTCTGAATCCACCTATTCCTCTGACCGACAATACCTAAAAATCTCTAAGCCCCCAAAAAACATTGTTCAAAATCTATACAGCTACTATCCAGCTCTAAACTGGAACATACTCCCCCTTGATATTAGATTTATAACTACACAAAAATTCAACTCAACACTCAATACCTGCTCAACAACTCTACCAGTAACTACCACCTAATTCCTTCTATCTCACTGCTCACCCCTCTATTGAGACCCTACTTACTAACAAGTTTCCATGACTCTCATACTGCCTTTTCACTGCTCAATCTCGGTTTTAACTTCTGGCAACTGCCTTCCATTCCACTAATCACCATATCTTTCTCACTTTACTGTTTATTTGCCAACTGCTAATCCTCTGTCGCCCCAAAAAAATTCATCTTATCTGTACTTGTAATCCACTTATGAAGAGCTCTCTAGAATGACCTACCAGACTTGGCTAATGTCAGATTTTTCTGTCACTAAAGTGTAGAGTATTTTGAGCTTCAAGGAAATATAAAATGTTGGGACTTGCTGTACTGTGCTGACACATATGTAAATTCTATGTTTGAGTAGTTATTTTTTATATGCTATTTATTCTGGAAAAAGGGCTTTCGCTCAGACATTCAAGGCTAACAAATGTCAAATAAATAAAACAAATCCTCAGAAGACTCTCTCTCTTCTGTGGAATAAGATTAGGAAAAGATGATGTAAAAATGGAGACTTGAAATGTCATTATGACCTTGAACAGGCCGTGGAAGAAAACCATCCACTCCTTTTCCTTGGATGCCTGGGGGGGGGGGGGGGGGTTTGAAGAAACAATTTTAGCTTTTTCTTTTTAGGTGACTTCCACTTTCACAAGATTCCAGGATTCTGAGATTCCAACCTGACGTACCTCAATAAGTGACCCTGGTATCTCTTCTCTGACCAAAACACGGGGTATACCCATAGGTCCTTCAGAAACATTTATACAGGGTCCCCCCCTTTCTCACCAGCGTATCAGTCGCTTCAGATGTGTGAACCTCAGACACCACACCAGCCCTCCACTGGAGTTGCAGTGGCAGGTAACAAGAGTATGCACCAAGCATACTGTGGGGGTTCTGAAGCCTCAGTGGGTATGTCAGTGTCTGAGCAGGCAGTCAATGTAGGGTCTAAGCCTTTTAAATCTCTTCCTCAGTACAGGCGGGAGGTCAGGGGTGGAAGGGTGTGTTATCCGTAGTCTGGGCAAGGGGCTTAAGGCGCTGTACTTCCAAATATGTACTGAGGGAAGAAAGACATGTTTGTAGGGTTTTGGATATGAAGGACAGGCAAATCATACAATTCTTATAGTTATGCTCTACATCTAAACAAGAGGCACTGGAAATTCAGATTCTTATAGAGAATCTGTCAACCACAATCATTTTCCCCTCCTAGCTGACATCTAAAACTACCAAACAGCAATACAAAAAAAAATTAAGAAAGGTTCCCCATTAGGGCACTTATCTGAACCAGTGAAGGCCAATGACACCAAAATCAATGTATAGAACAGACTGACAGATGCGGGACCTGCACATGGACTGGTGGCAAAAAGTACAGTTTTGTACCTACCATAAATGTAGATGTCCGAGAGGTATGCATCTGCAGTCCTAACAAATGGGTTGTCCTGCCTCAGGCAGCCTTCGGGTCGGGATTCCAAAGTCTGGGTCTGGCCTCGGCTGATGTCGCACTTCACCCGAAGTCATAGCTGCTGTCAATTGGGTATAAAGGCATCAGCCAACGCCATTTTCCTCAGTGTTTCTTGCCCCAGATGCCAGGTGCCCTCTAGGAAGGCTAAATTTGGATAAATGCAAATGATTCCAAACAGTAGAGAGCAAATAAAAATACAGGTATATACATATATACAAACAAATACACCATAATAGATTCCCCCAGCTAGCTACAAGATGGGCAAATACCCTAGGAGTACCACAGAGGGAAGGAGGGTGGTAATCCTGACTGCAGATGCATACCTCTTGGACATCTACATTTATGGTAGGTACAAAACTGTACTATGTCCTTCAAGGATGCATCTGCAGTCCTAACAAATGGGTAGAATACCATAGCCAAACTGGGGGAGGAGGTACTAAGAAGATTATGAAGATCCTTGCAAAACAGCAGTGGCAAAACCTGCTGGGATCGATCTGGAGTATAAAGGTAGATTATAATGCTTGGCAAATGTATGCACGGAGCTCAAGTAGCAGCATCTAAAATGTCTTTGGTAGCCACTCGTAAAAAGCTGTAGTAGTGGCTGTAGCCCTTGTGGAGTGAGGTCTGATGTTTTCTGGAGTTGTCTTTCCATGAAAAGAGTAACAAAATCTAATGCAATTTCCTATCCATTTTGAGATTGTCTGTTTTGAAATTGCTTTTCCTTCCATTCCTGTTGCATATGCTACCAGAAGGTGGTCAGTTTTTCTATTGTTCTTGGTTCTGTCCAGGTAGTAGCGCAATTGCCTGTGCACATCCAAGGTATGCAGTAGTCTTTCCACCCTGTTCTGTGGGTTGGGGAAGAATGTTGGTAGGTGGATTGCTTGGTTTAATGATACCCTGGAGACCACCTTTGGCATAAAAGTAGGATTAGTTCTCATGGACACACTATCCTGATGGAATATAAGGAAGGGCTGTACTGCCATCAATGCCTGTAATTCAGAAACCCTTCTTGCTGAAGTGATTGCAAGCAGGAAAGTAGTTTTCCAAGATAAAAACTGCAATTCTGCTGTTGCTGCTGGTTCAAAAGGGGGTAGTGTTAACTTTTCTAACACAAAGTTCAGGTCCCATGTAGGCAAAGGTGGCTTCCTTGGCGGCTTTACATTTTTAATTCCTCTCAAACTGCCTGAGTAGAGGATGAGAGAAGACTGGAGGATCCATGTTGTATTCTGCTGAAATTGCTGATGCATGAATCTTAATGGAGGAGTAAGACAGGCCATTGTGGAAAAGCTCTGCTAAATATTCCAGGATGTTAGCTATGTTTGCCAATGATACATTTTCTCCTTTTGCTGCACTCCAAATGAGGTATCTTTTCCATTTTGCTGAATAAGTTTTCCTTGTTGAGGGTCTGAGCCTCCAGGATAATGTCTTTAACCCTTTGAGATAAATCTGGGTTATTTTGTTTTATGTAATGTTCCAAGCAGCTAGCTGCAGTGTTTTCAAGTTTGGATGCAGGATTTTGAAGTTGTTCTGTGTTAGCAGTAAAGGAACTAGGGGTAGAGGCCATGCGTGTTCCAGAGACATACTCCTCAGTAGCGGGTACCAATGCTGCCTCGGCCAGTCTGGAGCTATCAGGATGATCCTTGGGTGATCTTCTTTGATCTTCAGTAGCACTTTGTGCATCAAAGGAAGAGGTGGGAATGCATATGATGTCAGGTTTTCCCAACTGAAGGATAGGGAGTCCACCTTCCAAGCAAGTGGGTGGTATGTCCTTGTGCAGAATTTTTTCAATTGGTGGTTGTGTGGGGATGCGAACAGGTCTATTTCTGGTAGTCCCCATTTCTTTGTAATGGATTTGAAGATGTCTGGATGCAGCATCCATTCGTTGGGCATCCGTGGTAGTTCTGCTTAAGATGTCTGCTAGTATATTTTTCCTGGCACAAATATGGCCTGGAGCTGAATGTTGAGGTTCAGGGCCACATTCCAGAGGTCCACTGCCATCCGGCATAGAGGATATGAATGTGTGCCTCCCTGCTTGTTGATATACCCCATAACTGTGGTGTTGTCCGTCCTTATCAGCAAATGACCCTGTTGAAGAAACGGTCTGAATGTCTGAATTGCCTGCTTTACTGCCAGCATCTCTTTTTGATTTATGTGTAGGTTCAGCTGGTCTTGTGTCCATAAGCCTTGTATGCACTTGTCCACCATGTGTGCCCCCCAACCGAGGTCTGAGGCGTCCGTGGTGATAGTCTGGCTTGGGTGAGGGCTGTGTGGCGGCAGTCCTTTGTTCAATTGACAGGCCTGAGCCCACCACTGGAATTCTTGCTTCAGGCATGGAATTATTGGAATTTGGGCTTCTAGGCTGTGCTTGTGCTGAGACCATAAATTCCTTAGGTACCATTGCAACTTCCTCATATGTAGTCTGGCATGTGGAATCAATATTATGCAGGATGCCATGTAACCCAGGGCTTGCAGAACTTTCCTTGCTGTAAGTTGGTTCTGCGTTGTTAATGCCATGAAATAGAGTGGTAGTTGCTTTTGCTTTTCTGCTGTGAGGAATGCCATTTGGTTTGATGTGTCCAGTTCTGCACCCAAGAAAGTTATCCTTTGGGATGGTATCAGCCTTGACTTTTTTATGTTGACTGTGTATCCCAGGGCTTGCAATAGGTGAATAACCTTTCTCAAATCTTTTGTTAATTTGTTTTTGTTGTCCGCTTGTAACAGGCAGTCGTCCAGGTATGGATAAATTTGAATTCCCTGAAGCCTGCAATGAGCAATTACTAATGCCAGGCATTTCGTGAATACTCTGGGCGCAGTAGATAAGCCAAAAGGCAACGCTGAGAATTGATAATGCTCTGAGATCCTGCAAGAAATCTGAGGCATCTTCTGCAATTTGGTCGTATGGGGACGTGCAGGTATGCCTCCTTGAGATCTTAAAGTTACCAGCCAAGACTCCTTGCCCAGCATGGGAAGAAGTTGCTGTAGGGTCAGCATCTTGAATTTTGGAACAATGAGATATGTGTTCAGAGCGGACAGGTCGAGGAATAGGTCTCCACTGATTTTCCTTTCTTGGTACCAGGAAAAGTCTGGAATAAAATCCTTGTCCTTGTTCCATAGACGGTACCTTTTCTATAGCTCTAATCCTTAGTAAGTGGTCTATTTGTTCTAGAGCGTTTGTCTTTTGGTTTGGTGGTAGGTTTGGCATTCCTCTCTTCCTTGGTAGAGTATGGAAGTGAAACCTGTAACCTTTGTCTATTGTCTGTAAAATCCATTTGTCTCCTGTAATGTAATGCCAGTTTACTGAAAATAAGGCTAGCTTTCGCCTAAAGGGTGCTTCTAGTTGTTCCCTGGTAGGTATCAGAGCCAAGTCACTGTGATTGTCCTGTGGAAGTGGTAGTGGCTGGATCTGTGGCAGTTCTCTGGTTGTTAAGCTGCCACTGGCGTTCCCTGTAGGCACCTCTGGATTGACCTCTGCCTCTTGCCCTATTTCTGCCTCTCTGTGCTCTGGTGGTGTCTGGAAAGGACCAATTCTTAGAAGGCCAATTCCTACTAAACCTCGGAGGCTGGACCTGTAAGAAATCCTTGACTGTTTGGACAGATTTTGCTTTTTCTTCCACCTTCTTTAACACTTGCTGTGCAGGGGAGCCAAACAAACTGTTTTTCCATGGGAGCATCTAGGAGCTTTGACTTTACGTGGTCTGGTAAGGATTGCTCTTTTAACCATGCATGCCTTCTGATCACTGTACCAGTCATAGCTGATCTAAAGGAAGCCTCCAGTGCATCATAGCTGCATTTTAAGGAATGATTACTGACCTGCTGAGTGTTATGTACCAAATCCTGAAGGGACTTAAGGTCTAAAGGTTCAGGAGAGGACAGTTTTTTAGTTAGCTGATCTAACAAAAATTCCTGATACTGAATCATGTGGAATTGACAGTTTAAGGCCCTAGCTGAAAGAGTAGCAGAAGTATAAACTTTTTTACCCCATCTCTCTAATGCCCTAGATTCTCTTTCAGAGGGAGGGTTTTGGCAGAGGCAGCTGCTACAGCCTTGGGGCCCTGTGAAATAGTTTCAGGATCTGCAATAGGAGCCTTATACAAGTGATAATGTGTGTCCGGAACCCTGTAGTATCTGTCGAGGCTTAGCAGGGGGCGGGGAAGAGAGTCAGGGGCAGTACAAGCATCATTAAATGCATCATCCACAACTGTAAGTACTGGAGGAATGGCTAAAGGCCTATGCTGTGGCAAATGTAAAAAGGTCCTAAGCCTTTTCCTAGAATCTGAAAAATCCTGGCCCTGCCATTGGAATTGTTCTCTCATAGCATGCAAGGTTTCCCCAAAAGAAAATTCCTCAGGAGGAGAGGCAGAAGGAATGGAGTCTTCTGTGTCAGAGTCCTCATATGGAGAATAAGGACCTTCTGGAGGATTTGAGCTTTCTGAATCATCAGAGGAATAAACTGTAGAAACTGGCTCAGGGGGCTCTGCTCTAGGCCTCTTCTCTGGAGGGGGATGAGAGGCCCTGTCAGGGTGAGGTTGGGATCCCCTGATCAAAGAAATGAGATCCTCTGCCAGGCTAAGCATTTGAGTGCTAGAGCTAGGCCTGTGTGAGGGGGTTTTAGCAGGCACGGCCTTAGAAGATTTAGCCGCTTTAGCCCTAGAAAAAGCCTAAATTGACATGGATGCAGGGGGCCTAGCAGCTCCACGTGCAGGAGTAGATATGTCTAAGGGAATAGTATCTGATAAATCCTGAGAACCTGCAAGAGCAGGTGGAAATTCAGTAGCAGATTCAGCCATGCTGGATGAGGCCTCGGTTGTAGGAGGCAAGCTTTCGGCCGAAGGAAGAACCAAGGACTCGGTTTCAGCCGAAACCGAGACACTTGGCTTAACCACGGTTTGCGAAAACCGGACGAAAGTGTCGGTCCTTTTCCTTATGCTTTTTAGCTAATTGTGAAGTCGGAGTCTCCGACGGCATGTTGTAAGCAAAAGCAGAGCCAACAAACTCCTCTGCAAACTCCGACCGACGTCTAAGTGTCCATCGGTTGAAGGAAGCACAGGCTAGACAAGCTGCTACGTCGTGGTCTGGGCCTAAGCAAGGAAGGCAGTAAGAGTGGAAATCCTTATGAGGTATTTGTTTCCCACAAGTTAAACAGTTATTCACTTTTTCTGACATCGGCTGAGGCAAGAAAGTCCCCAATGGGGTACTTAGCTTTTTAGAAGTCTTCGGTAGTAGTAATCTCTGGTTCTGACCGACCGGCACTTGCGAACAGCTTCTGCTTCGGGCGCCACGCGGCAAGAAAGACTGGGGAAAATGGCGTCGGCTGATGCCTTTATACCCAATTGACAGCAGCTATGACGTCGGGTGAAGTGCGACATCAGCCGAGGCCAGACCCAGACTTTGGAATCCGGCCGACCGAAGGGCTGCCTGAGGCAGGACAACCCATTTGTTAGGACTGCAGATGCATCCTTGAAGGACATCAGTCAGGTTTTACACTCATACAGCCACTTATGTACCCTTATTGTCCATGGGCTTAGGTCATACATTTGACATATGGCTCTAAGGAAGGTTCAAGCTTTGGTAACTTGGCTGGATGTAAAGGATATCTGGTGAGATAACCCAAAAGTTTGAAATACTGCAACAGTGACCTAAGGAAAGACATTACTGGAGTTTGTACAGTGCTTTCCAAACTGCCAGACAGTCAATCTAATTTTTTTTTATCAGTCCAGAAAAATATTTGATAGATTGTTCTCCTATTAAAAAGTCACATTTTCCCTTATCTCCTCTTTGGACGGCAGTGACAGGATAACAAGGGGCATGTAACAGATGCCAGCTCACAGGTACAGGGGTGTCAAAAAAAAATCAGGGATTCTGAGGCCTTTCCTCAGAGAAGCAACTTCAGCATCCCTGACGACTTGCCCAACTGCTTCTCTCTGGAAGCAATGAGGGGGGGCACCTGTCTCTTCACCTGGACTAAAGAATGGCCATCACAAAGGACAAAATGAGTGAGGAATACAATATCTAGAGGCTATATAATTCCCTTATGATCTCCAAAGCTTTCAAACCTGATCCTATCAGATGTACCACCCTGACAGAAAAGGGCAATGGCAAAGGAGATTGCTCAGCTCCCTCAGAGTAATTCAAGGGGTTCCACCAGACCAGAGTGCATCCTTTGGCTACTACACTGTTTTCTTAGTACCCAAGAAATCAAAGGACTTCAGCCCCACTTCTGACTTAAGCAGCTTAAGATCCGTTGGTGGGGGGGCTAGATTTGCTCTATCAACCTTCAGGAAATTTATCTCCACAAAAAATTCACAGTCCATACAGCATCTCTTCTTCCAGCTGGGAACCAGTCACTACCAATTCAGAGCAATGCCATTTGGTATCATCATGCCCCCCAGGGAGGTCACCAAATGCATGTTTGTCACTGCAGCCCAACTGAGGTTGAAAGACATTCACATTTTTATACCTGGATGATAGGCTAAGTGTCGCAACATGGGAGTCCCACTCATACCAGACAGACTTGCTTCATTTGCATCTGTCCTTAGCTACTTCAAAACTGCAAAGTAGCATCTGGAAACATCACAAAAGTACAGTTGTGTACACTTACCATAAATGTAGATGTTAGAGTGTATTCACTGTTGCAGTCATTACATTTGGGTAATCTGCTGGCAGGTTGCCCTCAGTCGGCCTGAATAACAAAGTCTTGGGTCCTGCATCAGTTGCTGTCTCCTCTTCCGTGACGTCAGGTTGTCAGGGGTATAAAACATGCAGCAGACGCCATTTTAATCAGTTTTTCTTGCCCCAGATGTCAGGTGCCCCCAAATGGGGAGCAAAAATATACATACATAAACTGTAAATCTATAAATGTACCTTAGAAAAGTACAGTTTTGTACCTACCATAAATGTAGATGTTCGAGTTTATATACTGCTGCACTCATCACACTTGGGTTATTCTGCCGTCAGGCGGTCCTGCAGTCGACCGAATCCCAAAATCTTGGTCCAGCATCGGTTGTCGTCGCTTCTTCCCTGATGTCAGTGCGACAGGGGGATAAAAGAGGCAGCCAACGCCATTTTCTTCAGTTTTTCTTGCCCCAGATGTCAGGTGCCCCCAACTAGGAAGGCAATACAAATAACTATGCAAAATACCTTAGTAGATAAACAATAGTATTAGCTGTTAGCAAATACACCATATAGGCATGCATCCATTAGATTGATGTACATGGAGTTATAACTAACACCCTGGTATGTAGAGGGGATGGTGGGAGGGTAACCTGGACTGCAGCAGTATATACACTCTAACATCTACATTTATGGTAGGTACAAAACTGTACTATGTTCATCGTGTAATACTGCTGCAGTCATCACACTTGGCTTGAATCCCAAAGCTATGGATGGGTGGCTGGTACTAAACTGGGTTAGGTGAAGCTAGGATGCCCTGCAGAACTGCCGTGGCAAAACCAGCTCTGGTTTTTAAGTATAATGGAAGGTGGTAGTGCTTGGTAAAGGTGTGCACTGAACTCCAAGTAGCTGCCTCCAGAATGTCCTTGGTTGGAACCCCCCTGAGAAAGGCTGCTGAGGTTGCTGTAGCCCTGGTAGAATGGGACCTAATATTAACAGGCACTGCTCTCCCATGGTGCGAGTAGCAAAAACGGATACAATGTGCTATCCCATTTGGAGATGGTCTGTTTTGAAATAGCCTTTCCTTGTGAACCTGCAGCACAGGATACAAAGAGTTGGTCAGTTTTTCTGAAGGTCTTTGTCTTATCCAAATAGTAACGTAGCTGTCTGTGAATGTCCAAAGAGTGAAGGAGTCTTTCTCCTTTATTCTGGGGGTTTGGATAAAAGGTGGGTAAATGAATGGCCCGATTCAAAGCCAAACCGGATACTACCTTTGGCATAAAGGTAGGGTTAGTTCGTAAAGAGACTCTGTCCTGATGGAAAATGATGAAAGGTTCCACTGCCATAAGTCCCTGTAGTTCTGAGACCCTACGTGCTGAGGTGATAGCCAGCAACAGAGCTGTTTTCCATGACAAGTATTGTAGTTCTGCTGAGAAGTCTGGTTCGAAAGGAGGCAGTGTTAATTTTTCTAAAACGAAGTTGAGGTCCCAAGCTGGCGTTGGGGGTCTTATATTCTTAGCCCCTCTGAGAAACTGCCTTAGTAAAGGGTGTGAGAATATGGGAGGATCCGTATTATATTGAGTTGAAATGGCTGAAGCATGGATCTTAATGGATGAGAAAGAAAGGCCTTTGTGTAGCATCTCAGTTAAGTATTGCAGTATTTGAGGAATGTTTGGTATCCAAGGATTTTGGCCTTTAGCCTGGTTCCATGCACAAAATCTTTTCCATTTGTCTGAGTAAGTTTTTCTGGTGCTGGGCCTCCTGGCCTCCAAAATGACATTCAGGACGTCCTTTGAGAGAAATGTTGATTGATAATTCAAGGTATTCTCCATGCAGCTAAATTTAAAATCCTGAGCTGACTGAAAGATCTGTGAGTTTTGCTGAGTCAACAGAAGTGGGAATTGAGGCAAGATCCATGGAGGGCTCTGAGTCAAGGTCCTTAGTAATGGGTACCAGTGCTGACGTGGCCAGTCCGAAGCAATGAGGAACATTTGAGGTCTCTCTGATCGGACTTTCAGTAATAGCTTGGTCAAGAGAGGTAGTGGTGGGAAGGCACAGACTGTCAATGCTGTCCAACTGAATGATAGGGCGTCCACTTTCCAGGCTAGGGAATGATAAGTCCTTGTGCAAACTTTCTGTTGTTAGCAATTGTTGGGGGAGGCAAACAGATCTATGTCTGGGCGTCCCCACCTTTGAGTTATCATTGAAAATACTTGTGGGTGTAGTCTCCACTCGTGAGGATCTGCCAAATTTCTGCTTAATTCGTCTGCCAATATGTTTTCCTTTCCTGGCAGGAATTGTGCTTGCAGTTGTACTTTGAAAGTCAATGCTGTGTTCCACAAGGTCATTGCCTGTCTGCATAAAGGGTAGGAGTGTGTTCCTCCCTGTTTATGTACCACATAACTGTGGTGTTGTTTGTCCTTAGTAGTTGTCCTGGATGCAAGAGGTCCTTGAAGGCTGTCAGTGCATTTTGCACAGTTAGCATCTCCTTTTGGTTGATGTGTAGATGCATTTGTTTTGCGGACCATTTGCCCTGTATGCACTGTCCTGCCATGTGTGCTCCCCAGGCGTAGTCTGAAGAATCTGTTGTAATAGTCTGGTTTGCTGGAGGGAAGACAAAAGGAAGACCCTTGTTTATTTGACATGCTTGAGCCCACCATAGGAACTCTTTTTGAAGGCAGGGAATGAGAGGTATACTTGTTTCGAGGCTGTGCCTGTGTTGAGTCCATAGACTTTTCAGGTACCATTGTAATTTCCTCATATGCAGCTTTGCATGTGGAATTAGTTGAATGCAGGATGCCATGAACCCCAATGCTTGCAGGATTTTCCTTGCAGTGAGCTGGGTAAAAGTTGCCATCTTTTTGAAGTATTGAGTCAGTTGTTTGTTTGTCTGGCGTGAGATAAGCCATCTGGGCCATTGTATTTAACCTGGCACCCAGGAATATTATGTCTTGTGAGGGTATTAGCTTTGACTTTTTTGTTTACTGTGTACCCTAGGCAACTTAGCAGCTTTGTTACAAATGCCAGATGCTGTAATAGAATGGCCTTGCTGTCCGCTTGGATCAGGCAGTCGTCCAGATATGGATACATTTGTATTCCTCATAGTCTGCAGTATGCAATTACTGATGCCAGGCATTTCGTAAATACTCTGGGCGCAGTAGATAAGCCAAAGGGCAATGCAGAGAATTGATAATGCGTTGTACCTGCCAAAAATCTGAGGTATCTTCTGCAATCTTGTCTGATAGGGACATGCAGGTATGCTCTTTGAGGTCCAACGTTACCAGCCAAGACTCCTTGCCCAGCATGGGAAGAAGCTGCTGTAGTGTGAGCATTTTGAATTTGGGTACCTCCAGGTAAGTGTTTAGAATTGAGAGGTCTAAAATGGGTCTCCAGGCTTTGTCCTTTCTTGGTACTAGAAATAGTCTTGAGTAAAAACCTTGACCTTGCTCCTTTGTAGGTACGTTTTGAATTGCTTTCATATCCATGAGAGCTGAAATTTGCGTTTGTGCCTCTGCCCATTGGTTTAGAGGCAGATTTGGCATGCCTCTCATCCGTGGTAGTGTGAAAATGAAATCTGTAGCCTCGTGTAATAATATCCAGAACCCATTTGTCCTTTGTTATGATGCGCCAATTTTGTGGAAATAGAGCCAGTTTTCCTCCCAAAGGTGCTGCCAGGGCAATTTTGCTTGTCAGGTGAAGAGGGAAGTCACTGTGTTTGTTTCCTGAAGGGTTGAGATCTTTCGTCTCCACCTCTGAGTTGGTGTGCCATTGTCTAGGCCTGAAAGAACCTTGTGGCTGGCCTCTGCCCCTTGGGCGTCTGTACCTACCCCTTTGGGGTCTGTCTGATGCAGGAAAGGACCAGTTTTTTGATGGCCAGTTTCTGCTGAAACGAAGAGGTTGTACCTGTAAAAAATCTTTAACTGTCTGCACAGATTTTGCCTTTTCTTCCATTTTCTTTAAAACTTCCTCTGCTTTGACACCAAACAACAGATCTTTCTGCAGTGGAGCATCCAATAACTTTGCTTTGACATGTTCTGGTAAGGCTTGCTCTTTTAGCCAAGCATGTCTACATATTACAGATCCTGTGACAGCTGCTCTACATGAGGCTTCCAATGAATCAAAACCACACTGTAAGGTATGCTTTCCCACCTGTTCTGCTGCATGCAGCAAATCCTGCATCTCTTTGAAATCAGATTGATCTGTCTGAGGGATGATTTTCTGCTTTAACTGTGTAATCAAGTACTGCTGGTATTTTAGCATGTAGAATTGGCAGTTTAAGGCCCTCATGGCCAAAGTGGCAGATGTATACACTTTCTTCCCCCATCTTTCTAATGCTCTGGAATCTCTTTCAGAAGGTAGTGGATTCTTAGCAGTAGAGGCCTTAACCCCCTTGGGACCCTGGAAAATGGTTTTGGGGGCTGCAACAGGGCTTTTATATATAAACTTATGAGAATCAGGAACTTGGCAGTATCTGTCTGGTTTAGCTGGTGCAGGAGGTAAGGAATCTGGGTTTAGACTAGATTCGGTGTAAACATCATCCAAAATGTCTAAAACTGGAGGAATTGCAAGGGGTCGATGCTGTGGGAGAAGAAGAAACTTACGGAGTCTTTTCTTAGAGTCAGAGTAATCTTGGCCTTCCCAGTGGAAGTGTTCCCTCATGGTGTGTAAAGTTTCCCCAAAAGAGTAGTCTTCAGGGGGGGAAGACAGAGGGAATGGACTCTTCAGCATCTGAGTCTTCATAAGGAGGGAAGAAATAATTCTGGTCCTCAGAGTTAGCTGAAGAAATGGATGCTTGGTCAGAGAAAGGATAATCTTCCTCCAGTCTAGGCCTTTTGTGAACCCCTGATAAGGGTAATTAAATCCTCAGCCATCTTAAGCATCTGTTTTTTAGGCATAGGGGCCTGTGGGGGGGGGGGGGGGGGGGGACTGTGGACCCAGTTTCTTAACTTTTAAGGGGGCTTTAAGTTTAGCATAAGACTTAGAGATAATTGTCGGTTTGAAGACACCTTCAGAAACCGAAGGCCTGTCCAAAATCTCCGGATCACCGTTAGGGTTGGCGTCCGAGGGGTGAGATGGAACCGGCTCCTGAGGCCCAGCTGATTCGGTCTGGGAGGCAGTCAGAATTTCTAAATGTGCGGTAGTCAGGGGCTGCGTAGGCGCCTCGCTGAAAACTGGAGAACCGGTGGCAGGCCTTGCTGAGGCCTCAGTATCTGGTTTTGGCCTTTGTTGCCTGTCCTTATTCTTGCGTTTTTTAATCATTGCTGATGTTGGTTGCTCCGACAAGCTATAATTAAATTTTCTGCCAAAATAATGTCGGGCGAAATCTGCCCGACGCTTGATTGCACGTTTGTTGAACCTAGCACAAAACCGACAACCAGAGACGTCGTGGTCTGGGCCTAGGCAAGGAATACAATAAGAATGAAAATCCTTATGATGTATTTGCTTCCCACAAGAAATGCAATTATTAACTTTGTCTGACATCGGTCTGAGGCAAGAAAAGTTTCCCCAATGGGGTACTTAGCTTTAGAGAAGACTTCGGGCTGAAATTCGATTTGAAAATCTCAGAAGCTAGCCGACTGGCACTTGCGAACTGCTTCTGCTTCGAGCACCACGCAGCAAGAAAGACTGAAGAAAATGGCGTCGGCTGCCTCTTTTATCCCCCTGTCACACTGACGTCAGGGAAGAAGCAACAACAACCGACGCCGGACCAACACTTTGGGATTCGGCTGACGGCAGGATAACCCAAGTGTGATGACTGCAGCAGTATTACATGATGAACATCATAAAATTTACCTTCAATTAAAAGCAAATACACCACAAAAGCTTTGAGTATAGTGAAGGAAAGAAAAGGTATAGAATGGGGGATGGCGGGTGGGTAACCCAGACTGCAACAGTGAATAAACTCGAACATCTACATTTATGGCAACTGTACACAACTGTACTATTTTCTTCGTGTTTCATTGTTGCAACCCATCTAGCTGATGTTATAGCAACCAAGAGGATTTTCCAAGATAGAAACTTCAAGGGGCAAGATGCTGCTGGTTCAAAAGGGGACAGAACCATTGAAGCTAAAACCAAGTTTAGACCCCAGGGGGCAGGAGGTTGTCTTACCAGGGGCTGTAAAAGTGTTGTACCTGATAGGAATGCTCTGCACAACTTATGGGACATAATGTTAGAACCCATATCTCCTATGTGAAAACTGGAGATGGCAGCCAGTTGGACCCTAATAGTAGCTGCAGCTGCCACCTTTTCAAAGGTTTCGGCTAGAGAGTCAAGAATCTTGTGAACAAAATCCATAAAAGGATCAATGTTATTACTTTTGGCCCAGTAATAGAACCTCTTCCATTTGCTAGTGTAAATCCTCCTAGTAGTGGGCTTGTGGGAGGACACTAGGATGTGTTGTACAGCAGGGGAAATGTTTGGGAGCCTGGCTAAGACTCGAACTGGAGTAACCAAGCAGTCAGCTTGAAAATTTGAAGGGATGGATGAAGCCCACCTGACTGGTGCGTCAGGAGGTCCAGAACTAGGTCCAGTATCCAAGGCTCTAGTTGAAGGTGATGAAAAAATGGAAACCATATTTGATAAGGCCAGTAAGGAGCAATGAACATGACTTTGCAACCCAACAATTTTGCTTTCTGAAGTACCTTCAGAATGAGAGGGAAGCATATAGTAGCCCCGAAGGCCACTTGTGAACAAGTGCACCCATGGGTGACTGTCCCGGAGGGGGAACTAGGGCAAAGTAGCTGCTGCATTTGTTGTTTAGGGGAGTGGCAAAAAGATCACGCCACGGCTGGCCCCATTTTCAGAAAATCAAGTCCACAACTTCTTGCTTCAGGGACCGCAGTGAGGCATAAGGATAGCCCTGCTAAGCCTGTCCGCTATTGTACGTTGCAATCAGAAAACGTTGGGAAGACATCGCCAATTGCCATACTCGAAGTGCCTCCCGACACAAGGGGTAAGATCTCGTTCCGCCCTGTTTGTTGATGTACCATTCCACTCGCATATTTTCTGTCTGGATTGCAATGATCCCTTTAGGTAGAGAGTCGAAGTGCTTGGACCACCAGAAGCACCGCTCATCTCTAAGACATTGATGTGCAAATGGTATTCGTGAGGTTGCCACGTTCATTGGACAGATAATGCCCCCCCCCAATCTGGGAAGCCTCCATGGTCACTGTGGCTACCCAATGCGGGTCTAGAAAGGGTCTGCCCAGAGTCACCTGGGGGGAGACCAGCCATCATAGTAGGTCCTTTTTGCAAGATTCTGTGATCAAGATCATGTGTGACATTAGTAATTCCTGGAAAGACCACTGAGCGAAGAGAAGCCACTGTAGAAGCCACATGTGGAAGTGTGCTAAAACTAGCGTAATAGCTGCAGCCATAGAGTCCAGTACTTGTAAGACTTGTCTTGCCTGAACTCCCATCTTGTTTAGGAGAAAGGAAACTTGTTGATGAATGGCTGACACCCTGTTCAGAGGCAGTTTTGCTATCATGCATCTTGTGTCCAAGTCTGCCCCTATAAAGGTAAAAGACTGACAAGGCAGACATTTCGTAGTTTATTGTGATGCCTAACTGGGAACAAATTTGGATTGTGTAGTCCCTTGCCTTGATTAGTTGATGCTTGGTGGTAGCCGTCATCTAGATATGGAAACAACTGAAATCCTAGACGCCTCAGGTGAGCCATTACGACTGCCATACACTTGGTAAACACCCTGGGGGCTGTGATGAGACCAAAGGGCAGGGCCCTGAACTGATGATGATTGGCTCCCAGCCGGAAGCATAGGAATCTCCTGCATTGCCTGTCCATTTTTATACGGTAGTGTTGGAGAAAAATGCATCTCTCATGATTATTCTTCACAAAATGCATATTAACTTACAATTTTTTCCCAAATATGTTTAATGAATTATTTAATATTTGTTCATGTTAAAAATATGTAGTATAGATGCATAGTTATGCAAACCACAAATACTTATTGTAGTTATGAGTGTTTCACAACTGCATTCTAATATCAAGCTGCAAGTGTATTAACAGATGACTGAATGTAAAAAGAAAGTAGCGCAGAATGGGTTAAGAATGTTATAAAGACTGGTTTCTGAAAGCAAGAAAGAACACACTGTATTGTAAGCTCTGACCTTCCCAGGCTGGGATGGGTAGTTACAAGGAATGCTGGGGAGTTAGAATGCACTGGTACTGAAATGTACACGGTCAGGAAACAAGACTGCTTATCAAGCCAGGTGGCCTGTACTTTTCTAAAACGTTACTGGTACTAAAAAACAGGATTGTTCACGTGCAGCTTTAAGTGATAAGCACGAGGGTCTGCAGAAATCCAATTTGACCACGTCAGTATTCTGCATGCATGTTACTGATACGAAATTAAATACTGTGTGTATTTTTTCTGCTTGGTGAGACTGCTTTTAAATTGTGTAGATAGTCTCCAAGTGCTGACATGTGGATTTAAATAAAAAGAAAATGTTTTGCACATCCTGAAGAGTTATTCCTGACTCAAGACTAAAGGTAATTAATATTATTTGTGTGTATTTTAAAAGTACAGTTGTGTACACTTACCATAAATGTAGATGTTAGAGTGTAATCACTGTTGCAGTCATTACATTTAGGTAATCTGCTGGCAGGTTGTCCTCAGTCAGCCTGATTAAGTCTTGGGTCCTGCGTCGGTTGCTGTCCCTTCTTCCATGACGTCAGGTCATCAGGGGTATAAAACATGCAGCCAATGCCATCACATCAGTTTTTCTTGCCCCAGATGTCAATGGAGATGGGGAGCATAACATATAAGAAATTAAAAACACAAAAATATACCTCCAAACAAAAGCAAATACACCAAAAAGGCTTTCAAGCATAGTAAAAGAAAGTAGAGGTTTAGTAAGAGAAAAAACAGGGGGCTGGAGGGAGGGTAACCAGGACTGCAACACTGAATACACTCGAACATCTACATTTATGGTTAAGTGTACACAACTGTATTATGTTCTTCATGTTTCACTGTTGCAGTCATTACATTTGGGTAGATTTCCAAAGCTATGGTTGGGAGGATGGATTTATACAGCATTAGGACCAGCTATAAGGCCCTGCAAAACAGCAGAGGCAAAGCCAGCTCTGGATTTAGAGAAAATTGGTAAGTGATAATGCTTGGTGAAAGTATGAACTGAACTCCAGGTAGCAGCTTCTAGAATATCCCTGGTAGGAACACCTCTGAGAAAGGCTGTAGAAGTAGATGCAGCCCTGGTGGAATGAGATCTGGGGGGTAGGTTTTCCATGGTGCTTATAGCAGAAATGAATACAATGGCTTATCCATTTAGAAATGGTTTGCTTTGAAATAGCCTTCCCCTCTGCCCCTGCAGCAAATGCTACCAGCAGTTGTTCAGATTTTCTTCGAGATTTAGTCCTGTCCAAGTAGAATCTAAGTTGCCTGTGTACATCGAATGAATGCAGAATCTGCTCCCCCTTGTTCTGTGGATTGGGAAAGAAAGCTGGCAAATGAATGGACTGATTATTTTTTGTTTGTCCTGTTTGACTTTTAGTAGAACTTTGGAGAACAGAGGCAGAGGGGGAAAGACATAGACTGATGGGTTTTTCCAGCTGAAGGACAGAGCATTCACTTTCCAGGCTTTTTTGTGAGGAGTTCTTGTGCAACATTTGTCCAACTGGTAGTTCTGCGGTGAGGCAAAAAGATTTATGTCTGGGCTCCTCCATTTGCGTGTCAACATGTTGAAAATCTGTGGTTCCAGTTTCCATTCGTGTGGGTCCATGATATTTTTGCTTAGTTCGTCTGCCAGAATATTTAGTTTTCCTGGCAGAAATTGAGCTTGTAGTTGTACTTGGTAGCTCAAGGCAGTGTTCCACAACGCCATGGATAGCCTGCAGAGGGGGTAGGAATGTGTACCCGCTTTTTATGTACCACATAACCATGGTGTTGTCCATCTTTACCATTCATTGTCCTGGATGAAGGTGGTCCTTGAAGGCTGCCAGAGCATTCTGTACAGCTAGCATTTCTTTTTGATTGATATGAAGGTGCATTTGATTTAGGCTCCATTTGCCCTGAATGCACTTCCCTGCCAGATGAGCCCCCCAATGCATAGTCTGATGCGTCTGTAGTTAGGGTTTGGGCGGCAGGGGGTGGTATGAATGGCAGTCCCTTGTTTTGGTGGCAGGCCTCTGCTCACCATAGGAACTCTAGGTGCAAGCAAGGTATGATAAGAATCATTGTTTCCAGGCTGTGACAATGTTGACTCCATAAACTTTTTAAGTACCACTGAAGTTTCGTCATACACAGTCTTGCATATGGTATTAGAAGAATGCAGGAGGCTAGGAACCCCAAGGCTTAAAGTATTTGTCTTGCAGATAGCAGGGATTTTGTGGCCACCTGTTTGAAGTAAGTCACCAAATTAATTTGCTTTTCTGGCATAAGGAAAGCCATCTGGGCAGTTGTATTCAAGCTTGCACCCAGGAATGTAATTTTTTGAGAGGGTACCAGTTGTGATTTATTTTCGTTTATGGTGTACCCTAGACAAGTTAGAACCCTTTTTACAAACGCCAGATGTTTTAGAAGAATGGCCTGTTTTTCTGCCTGAATTAGACAATCGTCCAAGTATGGATATATTTGAATATTTCTTTGCCTGCAAAATGCAATTACTGGAGCCAGGCACTTTGTGAATACCCTGGGTGCAGTAGATGAGCCAAAGGGCAGTGCAGAGAACTGATAATGCAAGTGGCCTGCCTTGAAGCGTAGGTATTTTCTGCAAGATTTCCTGATTGGGATATGCAGGTAAGCCTCTTTTAAATCTAAAGTTGCCAACCAGGCATCCTTTACAAGCATAGGAAGTAAGTGAAGAGTCAGCATCTTGAATTTTGGAATGTCCAGAAAGGTGTTTAGAGTAGAGAGGTCCAGAATTGGACACCATGATTTGTCTTTTCTGGGTACCAGGAATAGTCTGGAATAGAAACTCTGTCCCTTTTCCTCTTCTGGTACTAGCTGAATAGCCCCCATGTTTAGGAGGGAAAGAACTTGTTTCTGAGCCTCTGCCCAGTGATTTGGGGGCAGGTCTGGCCACCCGTTTGGAGCTGGCAAGGTGTGGAAATGAAATCTGTATCCCTGGGACACTATATTTAAAACCCATTTGTCCTGGGTTATAAGTTGACAGTTTTTTGCATGAAGAGCCAGTTTTCCCCCCAGAGGGGCAGCTAAGAGGCAAGTGCTTGGTCATTTTAAAGGAAAGTCATTGAGACGGTTTACCATAGGGTGGTGCCTTATTTCCAGATTTGGAAGTGGAAGCACCCCATTGCTTAGCTCTGAAAGTCCCTGGGGACTGAAACCTGGCGCTTTTGGAATGTCTGGGTTTGGCTAGAGTGACTCTGGAAGGAGCTGGAAAGGACCAGTTCTTAGTAGGCCAGTGTCTACTAAATCTTGGAGGTTGTACTTGTAAGAAATCTGTCACAGTTTGCATAGCTTTATCTTCCATCTTTTTTAGAACTTCTTCAGCCTTATTGCGAAACAGACAGTCCTGCTGCAAAGGAGCATCCAACAGTTTTGCTTTAACATGATCAGGCAGAGATTGCTCCTTAAGCCAAGCATGCCTTCTAAGCACAGACCCAGTAACAGCAGCCCTGCAAGAGGCCTCCAAAGGATCAAAACCACATTGCAAAGTATGCTTTCCAACTTGTTCAGCTAAATGTAATAAATCCTTATTTTCCATACAGAAATCAACATAATTTTCTGTTTAAGCAGTTCCACGATATGCTGTTGATATTTTAGCATATGGAATTGACAGTTTAAAGCCCTGATTGCCAAGGTTGTAGAAGTATAAACCTTTTTTCCCCATCTATCCAGCGCCCTGGAGTCTCTATCAGAAGGGGTAGGATTTTTAGCAGAAGCCTTAATGCCCTTGGGCCCCTGAGAAATGGTTTCAGGGTCCGCAACAGAATTTTTGAAAAGGAATTTGTGGGACTCTGGAATCCTGTAATATCTGTCTGGTTTACTAGGGGCCGGAGGCAGGGAATCAGGAGCCATACTTGATTCCGAAAACACAACAATGTCTAGTACAGGAGGTATAGCCAAAAGGCCTACTCTGGGGATAGAAGGAAATCCTTAAGCCTCTTTTTGGATTCAGAAAAATCCTGACTTTCCCAATGGAAATGCTCCCTTAAGGTATGTAAAGTTTCCCCAAAAGAAAAATCCTCAGGCGGGGAGCAGAGGGAATGGAATCTCCTGCATCAGAGTTCTCATAAGTAGGTATGGACAAATCCAGGTCATTAGAAGAGTCAGAAGAAACAGAGTCCTGTTCAGAAGATTCATAGTCAAGTTCAGCCCTAGGCCTCTTAGAAGGGGGGGGTTGACTACCCCTTAGAGTAATTAAATCTTCAGCCATTTTGATAATTTGTTTTTTAGGCATAGGGGCCTGAACATGTAGCCTGGCCGTCGGTTTTTTAGACATAGATTGAGGTTTAGGCCTTAGTATTGAAGGTGGAGTAGGTTTAATATGCAAGTCTGTAGGCCTGAATACACCCTCAGAAGCTGGTGCCTGCACAGCGTCTCCAGACCCATCCAAGATAGAGACATCCATGGGTTCCATAGCTGAAGCATCTCGTGGCATATTGGACTCCAAATGGGTCTTGGTAGAGGCCTGCGAATCAGAAGTAGCGGATATTTACTGAATTCCCTGTTTGCACTTATTTTTAAAATAGTTTTTTTCTCAAAACTTGCATTTTATCTGTCCTTGGCCTAGCACTCTTGTGTGGGGTCATTTACTGCACTGTCATAACTTGCTGATACTTGTTAACCTCTGCTATCTCTGAAAAAACAAAAAAAATCTTGCTTTTCCCCCCACTTTTCTGAGATTTAAAAAAGTTCAGTTACAGGCTTGCTGTTCTTGAACTGTTTGTAAGTTTCTGAGAGGCCATTTTTTGCTTGGGCTAAAGGAAAGTCTCTCTGTTGATCAGTGGCAGTGAAAAATATTGAGCAGCCTGCCTTTGTGGGAGTGGTTACTGACTTGAAACTGTAGTTTTATTGGCCATTTTGGATCAATTCCAAAACTCCTTCATCTTCCTCTCTTAAAAACCTCTTTTGCACGGTTTTGCGCGTGTTTGAGCATAGTGCAACAACGGGCAGCGCCGCCTAATTGGGTTTAAACTATTCCTGGCTCCACAAAGTCTGCTCTTCACTTTTTTCCTTAGAACTGCTCTATCTCTCAATTTAAACACCATATTCTCATTCTAAGGCCCTTCACTGGTCCAAGTAAGTAATCCTACAAGTTAGCACTATTAAACCATAAGCACTACTTACTCTTATACTCTCTACAATTACCCTGTCCTCTATTGGTCCGTCTTAAATTCAGTTTCCCTGTTACTCTAGCATGTCCAAAGGTCAGTCAATGGTTTCCTCTCCAGTCCAGCTGGTGAATCTGGGAATTCTGAGGCAATGTTACAAATGTCTCATGTACACGGACAACCCTATCCTCCTCCAAACAGGTTCAAATATATGTGAGAGATGCAACTATTTAGCCAAACTGGAGGCTGAGCTCTCTCATCTCAAAACTGGTGTAACCAGTCAGGAGGAGAAGGTAACCTCACACAACACAATTCCAGTATCACATAGTCCCACCACATCAGCGAACCAAACACATAAATACACAAAAACATACTCGGAGGCGCTAAATATAAATCTACCTAAGCAACAGAGACCTCCAAAGCAGACATCCAAGCAAACGCTACCTCAAAACAAAACACACACAACACATAACCCACAAAGTCAGTGTGCCAAGCAGCCACAGCCCTTAAGGCTGAATAACACACCTGATACTCTTGTTATAGGTGACTATTGTCAGACACACTGACATCCCGCTCACCAGGCTGAATAAAGAGAAGGTCACGGTGAGCTGCCTGTCTGGTGCTAGGATCCGACACATAACGCAAGCACTCAGGTCAGTCCAAAGCAAATACAAATATGACTCAGTCATTGTACATGCTGGTGTGAATGACCGAGGCGTACTCCCTGGACTACATGAAAAGAGACATAGAGGAGCTCTCTGATCATGTAGCCCTGGCTGGTATGACCCTGACCTTGAGCAGCATCTTACCCTCACCTAGAATGATGCCACAGTACAAAGACAAAATGATCAATTTTAACAATTGGCTAAAATTTTGGTGTCATTCAAAGGGGATCCAGTGTCTGTCAGCCTGGGATGACATGCTCGACAAGCCACGTTGCTTCGCTAGGGACGGCTTGCACCTGTCATCATTGGGCTTTCGGATATTGGCAAAGGCTCTTGCCACCCCCATAGTGCCTTTTTTAGGCAAGGCTCAAAAGTCAAACCCACCCCCATAGACAGCACAAGGAACAAGAAACTAAGGGTAATGCTGCTAAATGCCAGAAGTCTTAACCTCAAGATGCACTCAAGCTCTCCTCAGTATGGAGAACATCGATATCTGTGCAGTGACAGAAACCTGGTTCAAGGTTCCAGAGAGCACCCCAGCACTACCAGGCTATACCTTGTATCATGCTTTTCTGCCCCAAAACCCGGACCGAACCACAAAAGGAGGGGGAGTTTCCATATTTAATCAAGGATATCCACACCTCCAGGTTAGTGGCATTGCACGAAGTATCGGAGACCATCCATGTGCAACTAACAGTGGGCAAGACTGCTTTTCAGTTTATAGCATCCTACAGACCACCCTCTCAAAGTCAGGTATCCCATTCAGCCTTCCTGAAAACACTGGAGAACATGAAGATCTCTCCGAACACCATTATATTGGGCGACTTCAACTACCCAAACATTGACTGGGAGCACTACTCAAGCCCCAGCACCTTAGCCCAAAGATTCCTGGAAATTATAAACTCAAATGCTATGGAACAACTAGTCACCACTCCCACACGAGGGGACAACATACTAGACCTGATCATTACCAACATGGGGACTCTATGCTCCACACCAGAAGTATATCCCTCACTGGTAAGATCAGACCATAAATTAATTTCACTGGATGTCCACATCCCGACCCCACCCCCAGCCCAGAAAACCACAGTGAAAAACTTCTCAAAGCGAACTTCTCACTTCTCAAAACCCAGGTGGAATCCTTCAAGGCCCCAGGGCCAGTGGAAACTACAGCCCAAACTGCAGAATGCTATATAAATGCATTCTACGGACATCTCCAGGAATGCATGGATCATGCTATCCCAAACAAAACCAAGACCCAATCATCCAAAGGCAGGCGTCCAGTCTGGTGGACCCCTGCCATAAATAAACTGTACAACAGAAGGAGGAAGCTACTACATGATAGAGCAAAATCCCTAATAGGGAAGGCATCTCTGATCAGTACTAGCAAAAAATTACAATCCCTCATAAAATCCTCCAAGGCCAGCTTCGAGACAAAAATTGCACAGGACATCATAAGGCTTTTTTCAGTTATGTTAGAAACCTGGGATGCAACTCCCAGACTTGTTCTGAGTTGATTCTAAATGACAAAAAATACAGTGAACCCACAGACATCGGCAATATCCTGGCACACAGGTTCAGTGCAAACTTCTCCACCCCCCCCCCCCCCAAAAGAGCAAGTATCTATCCCGGCAGAGGGCTGCCTCCCAAACATCTCAGATGCTCAGGTGAAGGCTGCCCTCTCCAAAGCAAAAAACACTGCTTCCATGGGACCAGATGGCGTCCCAGGTTGTGTCCTACATGAACTACAAGAGGAACTAATCCCTCAAATAAAACAGCTATACAATCTCAGCCTCACTACAGGATATGTGCCCACAGAATGGCGTACAGCAACAGTGGTCCCACTCTACAAAGGTGGAGCCTCTACAGACCCTGGAAACTATCGCCTCATAAGCCTGACTAGCTTAGTCTGCAAGGCTATGGAGAGGATCATCATGGAGCTCATAAACAAAGACATTGGGGACCTACAGACACTAGATCCTAGCCAGTTCGGCTTTGTCAAGGGAAGATCCTGCCTTTTTCACCTGGTTGACTTCTTTGAAACAGTCGCCAAAGCCATAGATGAAGGGAAGGTAGTCCACACAGCCTACCTGGACCTTGCAAAGGCATTTGACACAATACCCCACTCGGGCATCATAGATAAGCTATCCAGCTTAAATATAAACCCCTATGTCACAAGATGGGTCGCAAACTGGCTCAAAGACAGAACCCACAGAGTGAGAGTTGCTGGAGCCATGTCAGACTCGAAACCGGTCACAAGTGGCGTCCCACAGGGTTCTGTCCTGGGACCACTCTTGTTCGGTATATACTTTTCCGAGGTACAGGCAAACGTGGGAGGACTATGGCTCACCAAGTTCGCAGACGACTGCAAACTGGGCGCCATAATAAACTCTCCAGCTGACACAAACATCCTTCAAAAAGGTCTCACAGAGACAGATAACTGGTGCCAGCGCCATGGTTTAAAGCTAAATGCCAAAAAATGTATAGTCATACCCTTTGGCAAAAACAATGTGCCCACAAATTACCACATAGGCAGAAACCCATTAAGTACAGAGAAAGTTATTAGGGACCTGGGGACCCAAGTTGATAGCAATCTCTCCTTTGAAAACCACATTGCCAAAGTGGTTAGAAAGACCTTCTACATAGCCCACCTCATCACAAAGAGTTTCACTTCTAGATCAAGAGAGGCAATCGTGCCCCTTTATTCATCCCTCATCAGGCCCATCATAGAATACAATGCCTCTTTTGGGATGTACCTTACCCGACACCTGCAGCAATTAGAAAGACCCCAAAAGTATCTCACCAAGAGGATCAAGGGTCTCAAACAGATGCCATATGCTGCTCGGTTAAGAAAACTCCAGCTCTACTCAATTGCATACCGCCTACTTCGAGGTGATCTATGCCTGACATACAAAGCTATGTCAAATTCAGAATTAATGGACATGCTCCACCTCAGTAAATCTAAATCCCGTAGAGCCACACGCTCGAGGGACTTGAACCTCAGCAGAGAAATAAACAGAACTTGCTGGAGGGACAGGTTCATAACCCAGAGGCTCCCTTCGCTCTGGAATAGAATTCCAGTTCATGTGAGGCAGAGCACCTCACTGAATCTCTTCAAGAAGAATCTCGATAAGTGGATGGGGGATCGTAGGTTTGTCCCAGGGATTACTCCCGTGTCACTATTAGACAGAGGCACAGTAAACTAAACCTTAAAAAGGGCACAGTATACTTAAATCAAGGGGTGGCGTAAGCCATACAGAATCGGGCTAGGCTTATAATTGCCCCAGGGCAGATAGCCTAGTATGAACCTATGAACCTATATCAGGGGCTGCAAAAGCTCCTCACTGAGTACCGGCGAACATCGGCAGTTTTGGACCTCAACGGCCTGTCTTTTTCTTTGTGTTTTTTCAGTATTCTGGTAGTTGGATGGCTAACTAATTAGAAGTTATGTACCTACCATAATGTTCCATGTTAGTTGTCTTCTCTCGCCTTCTTTCTTGCTGGATGGGTTCGGAGCCGATCCTCGGCTCCGACTCGGCACTTGCTAAGCTTGAGAACTCCTTTTACCAGCTCGAGGTAACCCTATATCCCATGATGCAAGGCGAGACTACCTCAGATCTCGTTTGGTAGCTATAAAACCCTGCTAAATAATACTATTCCCAAAGGAAGAGCAAAGACTAACCTAGAAGAACTAGGCAAAAAAGTTCTTAAGATAGACTCTTTCTACTGAAGACTCAGGAGAGTGAAACCTGAGAAAGAGAAGCCCTTCAAGATCTGTCCAGGCCAGGGGGCAGGAGGGAGGGACGCAAGAAGGCGAGAGAAGACAACTAACATGGAACGTTATGGTAGGTACATAACTTCTAAATGTTAAGTTGTCAATCTCGCCTTCATTCTTACTGGATGGGACCGCGTCCCTAGCACCTGTATCCTGGGTGGCTCAATGGAACAGACTCTTGAGTACTGTGGAACTAAAACTGGCTCTGTCCCTGGAGGCCAAATCTAATTTATAATGAGAGACAAAGGTATGCGGAGTGGCCCAAGTAGCTGCTGCACAAATGGTATCAATGGGTAGCCTATCCTGAAAAGCTGTAGATGTGGACAGGCTCCTGGTTGAATGTGCTTTCGGTTTTGAGGGTAGTTCCTTGCCTCTGAGCGAATACACATAAGAAATGATAGAAGACAACCATCTGGATAAGGTCACTTTCGACACTGGGAGACCTTTCCTGTTTTCTGCATAGGAAACAAATAATTGATCAGATTTCCTGAATTGTTTAGTTCTATGCAAATAATATCTTAGTTGACGATGGACATCCAAAAAATGAAGTTTTTGTTCAGCTCTGTCGGAATAATTAGGGAAAAAAACTGGTAGATCGATAGATTGATTAATATTAGCCTGAGAAACAACTTTGGGCAGAAAAGATGGATTAGTTCTCAAGGATACCCTGTCCTTGTGAAAAACTAAGTATGGGGAACGGATGCAGAGAGCTTGAAGTTCAGATACCCTCCTTGCTGAAGTGACAGCCACTAAGAATATTGTTTTCCAGGTCAGCAACTTTAAGGAGCATGAAGCAGACGGTTCGAAGGGGGTAAAATCAAGGATGCTAACATCAAATTCAGATCCCATTGTGGAGGAGGATGTTTTACTGGAGGCTTTAGGAGAAAAACACCTCTCAGAAAAGCTTTGCATAGTCTATGCGACATTATGTTATGATCTTGCAAGCCAACATGATATTTAGAAATTGCTGCCAGTTGAACTTTGACTGTCGATGAAGAAGATCCTGACTGAAAAACTTCAGCCAGAAAATCTAAAATTGAATGCACCGTGCAGTAAAAGGATCAATGCGCCTGAGTTTGCCCATATGGAAAAACGCCGCCACTTGCTAGCATAAACCGTTCTGGTGGACGACTTTAAGGAAGCTATTAAGATATCTCTGACAGGATCAGAGATCATAGGAAGCCTGGCTAGGGAAGTAAGTGGAGCAACCAAGCAGTGAGGTTGAGAGAACGAATGGCCGGTGCTGTTGACCCGCTTGGTGGATCAGAAGATTCGAACTGGGTCCAGATGCCAAGGCTGCAACAGGAGATGACGATGTAGGACGGAAACCAAATTTGTCGAGGCCAGTAAGGGCAATGAGAATCAACTTGGCTCTCAAACGGTAGCTTTCTGAATGACCTGTGGAATTAAGGGAATGGGGAAAGGCGTACAGAAGTCCCCGGGGCCAATCCTGGGTTAGAGAGTCTCTCAGGGGATGGCCTGGTAGGGGAAAGAGGGTGAAGAAGTCCGGGCATTTGCTGTTTTGGGGTGTAGCAAAAAGGTCGCAACAAGGGGTGCCCCACTTCTGAAAAATCTCGTCCACTACCGATTGTTTGAGAGACCACTCGTGAGGCATGAGAATAGCTCTGCTCAGCCTGTCCGCTAAGAGGTTGGACCTGCCGGGGATGTGCGTTGCTATCAGAAACCGATGAGAGGAGATTGCCCATTGCCAAAGTCTGAGAGCTTCTCGACATAAAGGATAGGACCTGGTCCTTCCCTGTTTGTTGATGTACCAGACTACAGACATGTTGTCCGTTTGAACTGCAATAGTCCCCGAGGGAAGAATGTCGCTGAGGGCTTGCAACGTTAAAAGCACCGCTCTCATCTCCAGGACATTTATGTGCAGATGGTATTCTGTGGGTTGCCAAGTCCCGTGGACTATCCTGCCCTGATAATGCCCCCCCCACCCGATCAGAGGCATCCGAAGTGACTGTGGCAACCGGAGTTGGGGGAACAAATGGTCGGCCCTGATGAAGCAAAGGGGAAGATATCCACCAGGTTAGATGAGTCCTGCACGATTGTGTAACCAAAATTTAGTGCCTCATGGGTAGGTTCTGGAACGACCACTGAGTGAATAACATCCACTGCAGAAGACGCATGTGGAAGCGAGCTAATGGTAGAAGTACAATGGCTGCAGCCATAAGACCTAGAACCTTCAGAACCAATCTGGCTCTGACTTTGTTGCTCAGTAATATGATCCGAACGTATTTTTGGATGTCCAGAATTCTCTAATCTGTTAGTCTGGCTAACATACTGACGGTGTTTAGTTCTGCGCCTATAAAGGTGATAGATTGGCAAGGCAGCAGAGAAGATTTTTCGAAATTCACTGAGATTCCCAACTTTTTGCAAATCTGCAGAGTGTAGTCTCTGCTTTGAAGAAGCTGATGCTTGGTGGTGGCGGAGAGGAGCCAGTCGTCCAAATAAGGAAACACCTGGAATCCTTGATGTCTCAGATGAGCCGTAACCACTGCCATGCATTTGGTAAACACTCTGGGGGCTGAAGTGAGGCCAAAGGGCAGGGCTCTGAATTGATAATGACTGGTCCCTAGCCGAAAGTGGAGAAACCTCCTGGAGCGTCTGTGTATCTTTATGTGATAGTACGCGTCCTGAAGGTCTATCGAGCACATCCAGTTGTCCTTGCCCAAAAGGGCAGAATGGACTGAAGCGTGACCATCCGAATCTTGCCTTTTGACAAATCTGTTTAGATTGCTCAGGTCTAAAATTGGTCTCCAATCTCCGTCCTTTGGGGACCAAAAGAATCTTGAGTAGATGCGGATCCTACTTGGTCTGCTGGAACAGTTTGACGGCTCTTTTCTAGGAGCTTTGAGACCTCCTGTTTTGCCAAATCCCTTTGACCGGGTGAGATGTCTGGAAGGGATTGGTGAGGTACGGATACCTTCAAGGGATTTTGTAACCCTCGGATATGATCGACTGTACCCAAATGTCTTGTGAGAGGGAACCAGGCTACTGGGTACAGCGATATCCTTCCCGACTGCCTCCAAGGGTGGACAGTCGGGCAACACCTCAGGGATGCTGAAAGGGTTTGTCAGGAAGAGGCTCCCTGCTACCCTGATTCTGGGACCCCCTGCCTCTAGGGCAGCGTCTTATTGTTACCCCTCTGCCTCTGGGGTAAACTGACCACGGTGTCCAGCGTAACTCCTTGGGCTTTACTGAACCACATCTTTCCTCCTTTCTGACCTTTAGGATAGGGTCTTGAAGGAGTGGAAAAATGGACTCCAACGGCAGAAAGGGTTTTGCCATCTTGTTCACACCTGGTCAAGGTTTCCTTCACCTGAGGTCGAACAAAGCCGAACCGTCAAAGGGGTATTGGTGAAGGACGCCTTTAAAGGGGTCCGCAAATTACAAAGCTGCATCCAGGCCTGACGCCTAAGTGCCACTCCTGTGCCTCAGCTCTGCTCGCTCCATCGGCCGCATAGGATATGAGCCGCATGGAGGAGTTGGTTAAAGAATTTAGGATTGCTAGCTGTGAGGCAATCTTGTCTTGAGCCCCAGCAGCTGAAGGATCCTGAACCACTTCACCTAGTTCCTTGAGAATATCACTCTGAAGTCTGGTGAAATGACAAAGGTAGTTCAGCGAACGCATAGCAAAGGTCGCTGAAGAAAACATCCACTTGCCATACCTATCCATGGTCCTAGAGTCTTTGTTAGGAGGATGGACAGGCACGGAAGGATCCGCAAGTTCCTTCTTGGTGGCCGCCACCACCATAGCATCCACAGAGACGCCCTTAGAAAGAAACTGCTTGTCTGAAGGGGCCATAATAAATTTGGATGGCCTCCTGGGGACAGGTTCCACAGAATCCGGAGCCACGCCTTCGAGCCACTACCTGCATGAGTGGGTCGAAAGGCGGAGACACCCAGGAGGTGGAGGGTCGAGATCCAAAAGCCTCCAGGTATACCGACTCATCCTCGGAGGGGTCAATGGACGGCCAGTTCCCCCTCTGTTTGAGGAGTTCCAGGATGTCTGAAAAGGAGACATCCTCAGAGGGGGACCGGGGGGAACCCTCCGACTCATCTAAGTCGGTATCTGATGTTGTAGACTCAGGGAAGTCTGTGTGTTTTCTCTTACACGTCCTCTTGCGCGGGGGTTCTCCTGCGGGATCAGGAGAAACCTCGGAAGAGGAAGTTATTCCCAATGGGGAAACCTGGTGCGATGGATCCCTGGGCCTGGGAGCAAGAGGCTGGCAAGAGACATCAACAGGCACCGAAGAGGGAGGAGCTAAAGGAATGGACCGTTGTCCTGGCTCAGGTGCCAGGACACTCCTCATCACCTTAAAGGCTCCTCTCCCAGGGAGGCCAGAATACTCCTGTTCCGAAAAGACAGGAATTTCCGGCTCCACTGAGACAGAAGGCTCCGAGGCCGATGTCGGTGCCGAGCTCACCAAAGCCGAAGCCCCGAGAGGGAGAGCGGGGTCGGACAAGGGTCCGATGCCACTAGCCCCCTCGGAGCCGACAAGGGAAACTCGACGACCAGATCCCTCCAAGGAAGGTCTCATGGAGGAGATCGGGAAGATGACGGAGCCGAAAGGGGATGTATCGGCTCCGGCGCCTACACGGTCACTGTCCCGAAAAGCTCCGGCTCCGAACTCTGGAGGAGAGTCGGAGGAGGAAGTTCAAGGGGAAGAGCAATAGCTGAAGTCTGTTGAGATGGGCTATGGAGCATTTGGGCTAGTGCCTGTGACTTCAACAGCTTGCTTACCACCCTCTCTAAATCGTGGTCTGACAGCCTGGAAGATCTCGAAGATCGGCTCCGATGACTCCGTTCCGATAAAAGAGGAGACCTCGGAGCCGAGCGAATAGACTCCAGAGAAGGGGACCGAGATCTCTTCTTGGACGAAGCCATCAGAGCAGACGTCCTCTCGGTTCCAGATGGAGCCGAAGACTTTTCGGCTCCGATACTGGATAACACCTCGGCACCAGCCGGTGCAGACAAGGCAACTGGAGACTGTGTGTCGGAGCCGGAAAGAACCAACACTACCATCTCAGTGGAAGAAAGATTGGCACCAGCCGGAGCCGATCTCGACTCCGAAGGAGTCAGAGCCACCGGGGAAGGCTTGACAACTGTAGCCTGAACCTTAGGTGGCTTAGAAGGTTTACCCGACCCAGCCTTTGTCGGTGAACCTTCTGGCTTTAATAAGCCACGGAGGATCAATTTGTTCCTCCTCTCCTGCAGGACTCACTGGCTAAAAGAGTGGCATATAGCACAGGAGTCCTGCAGGTGTAAAGGCCCCAGGCAGTACACACAAGAAGTGTGACCGTCTGTCAGAGACATCTTCTGACAGCACGAGTCACATTTCTTGAAGCCCGAGACCTTTCCTTCCCTAGACATAGTCTAAAAAAAACAATAAAACACACACTCAACAATTCACACAATTAACCCCAAAACACACACAAACTGACAGGGATTAAGAACTGGGAGACTTAGGCCTAACTGAGAAATTTAACTTTTACCCAAAGGGAGGAATATAGGGTGGGCACTAGTACAGTTATACACACTATGAATAAACTAACAAAAAATAAGAAAAAGGGAGGTAAAACCCTTGAAAAATTCTGTTGAATTAGAAACTCACCTGAGCTGGCAAAAAAGAGACCTCTTCGCGAAGCGGCAAATGAGATAGTACAGTTTTGTACCTACCATAAATGTAGATGTCCGATAGGCATGCATCTGCAGTCCTTACAAATGGGTTGTCCTGACGTCAGGCAGCCCTTCGGTTGGCCAGATTCCAAAGTCTGGGTCTGGCCTCGGCTGGTGTCGCACTTCACCCGTCATAGCTGCAGTTCTTAAGGTATAAAGGCATCAGCCGATGCCATTTTCCTCAGTGTTTCTTGCCCCAGATGCCAGGTGCCCTCTAGGAAGGCTAAATTTGGATAAATGCAAATGGTTCCAAATAGTAGAGAGCAAACAAAAAAATTAGCATGTATGTACATATATACAAACAAATACACCATAATAGATTCCCCCAGCTAGCTACAAGATGGGCAAATACCCTAGGAGTACCACAGAGGGGAAGGAGGGTGGGTAATCCTGACTGCAGATGCATGCCTATCGGACATCTACATTTATGGTAGGTACAAAACTGTACTATGTCCTTCAAGGATGCATCTGCAGTCCTTACAAATGGGTAGAATACCATAGCCAAACTGGGGGAGGAGGAGAAATAAGGTTATGGTGTAGTTAAGATCCCTTGCAAAACAGCAGTGGCAAAACCTGCTCGGGATCTGGAGTATAAAGGTAAATTATAATGCTTGGCAAATGTATGCACGGAGCTCCAAGTAGCAGCCTCTAAAATGTCTTTGGTAGCCACTCCTCGTGAAAAAGCTGTGGTAGTGGCTGTAGCCCTTGTAGAGTGAGGTCTGATGTTTTCTGGAGTTTTCTTCCCATGGTAGGAGTAACAAAATCTAATGCAATTTCCTATCCACTTAGAGATTGTCTGTTTTGAAATTGCTTTTCCTTCCATTCCTGTTGCATATGCTACCAGTAGCTGGTCAGTTTTCTATTGCTCTTGGTCCTGTCCAGGTAGTAACGTAATTGTCTATGTACATCCATCTGTCCTTGGCCTAGCACTCTTGTGGGGTCATTTACTGCACTGTTATAACTTATTGATACTTGTTAACCTCTGCTATCTCTGAAAAAACAAAGAAAATCTTGCTTTTTTCCCACTTTTCTGAGATTTAAAAAAGTTCAGTTACAGGCTTGCTGTTCTTGAACTGTTTGTAAGTTTCTGTGAGGCCATTTTTGCTTGGGCTAAAGGAAAGTCTCTCTGTTGATCAGTGGCAGTGAAAAACATTGAGCAGCCTGCCTGCCCCTGTGGGAGTGGTTACGGACTTGAAACTGTAGTTTTATTGGCCATTTTGGGTCAATTCCAAAACTCCTTCATCTTCCTCTCTTAAAACCTGGTTGCCTCGTGGTTTTGGCGTCTTTTCAGGCTTGTTGGCTGTTGGTGAAGCACCCACCAAGAGGAGAAAATGCTGAGAGAAGAAAGGAGCCACTTTTGAGACTAAGTATTTTTCCTCTGTTTATTTGCAAAGTTTTTCTGCATAGCCACCTATTTTGAGCATTTTCTGGCTTGTTAAATTTGATTTCTGCATTAGTAACTGTATTTAGAGCACAACCTAGAGCTGTTTACTGAATTTCCTGTTTGCACTTATTTTTAAAATCGTTTTTTTCTCAAAACTTGCATTTTATCTGTCTTTGGCCTAGCACTCTTGTGTGGAGTCATTTACTGCACTGTTATAACTTGTTGATACTTGTTAACCTCTGCTATCTCTGAAAAAACAAAAAAACAAAAAAAATCTTGCTTTTTCCCCACTTTTCTGAGATTTAAAAAAGTTCAGTTACAGGCTTGCTGTTCTTGAATTGTTTGTAAGTTTCTGAGAGGCCATTTTTTGCTTGGGCTAAAGAAAGTCTTTCTGTTGATCAGTGGCAGTGAAAAACATTGAGCAGCCTGCCTGTCCCTGTGGGCGTGGTTACTGACTTGAAACTGTAGTTTTATTGGCCATTTTGGGTCAATTCCAAAACTCCATCTTCCTCTCTTAAAACCCTCTTTTGCGTGTTTTTGAGCATAGCGCAACAACGGGCAGCGTCGCCTAATTGGGTTTAAACTATTCCTGGCTCCACAAAGTCTGCTCTTCACTTTTTTCCTTAGAACTGGTCTATCTCTCAATTTAAACACCATATTCTCATTATAAGGCCCTTCACTGGTCCAAGTAAGTAATCCTACAAGTTAGCACTATTAAACCATAAGCACTACTTACTCTTATACTCTCTACAATTACCCTGTCCTCTATTGGCCCGTCAAATTCAGTTTCCCTGTTACTCTAGCATGTCCAAAGGTCAGTCAATGGTTTCCTCTCCAGTCCAGCTGGTGAATCTGGGAATTCTGAGGCAATGTTACAACTGTCTCATGTACACAGACAACCCTCTCCTCCTCCAAACAGGTTCAAATATATGTGAGAGATGCAACTATTTAGCCAAACTGGAGGCTGAGCTCTCTCATCTCAAAACTGGTGTAACCAGTCAGGAGGAGAAGGTAACCTCACACAACACAATTCCAGTATCACATAGTCCCACCACATCAGCGAACCAAACACATAAATACACAAAAACATACTCGGGCTCTAAATATAAATCTACCTAAGCAACAGAGACCTCCAAAGCAGACATCAAGCAAGCGCTACCTCAAAACAAAACACACACAACACATAACCCACAAAGTCAGTGTGCCAAGCAGCCACAGCCCTTAAGGCTGAATAACACACCTGATACTCTTGTTATAGGTGACTCTATTGTCAGACACACTGACGTCCCGCTCACCAGGCTGAATAAAGAGAAGGTCACGGTGAGCTGCCTGTCGGGTGCTAGGATCCGACACAACGCAAGCACTCAGGTCACTCCAAAGCAAATACAAATATGACTCAGTCATTGTACATGCTGGTGTGAATGACCCGAGACGTACCCCTCCCTGGACTACATGAAGAGAGACATAGAGGAGCTCTCTGATCATGTAGCCCTGGCTGGTATGACCCTGACCTTGAGCAGCATCTTACCCTCACCTAGAATGATGCCACAGTACAAAGACAAAATGATCGATTTTAACAATTGGCTAAATATTTGGTGTCATTCAAAGGGGATCCAGTGTCTGTCACAGCCTGGGATGACATGCTCGACAAGCCACGTTGCTTCGCTAGGGACGGCTTGCACCTGTCACCACTGGGCTTTCGGATATTGGCAAAGGCTCTTGCCACCCCCATAGTGCCTTTTTTAGGCAAGGCTCAAAAGTCAAACCCACCCCCATAGACAGCACAAGGAACAAGAAACTAAGGGTAATGCTGCTAAGCCAGAAGTCTTAACCTCAAGATGCAGCACTTTCGAAGCTCTCCTCAGTATGGAGAACATCGATATCTGTGCAGTGACAGGAACCTGGTTCAAGGCTCCAGAGAGCACCCCAGCACTACCAGGCTATACCTCGTATCATGCTTTTCGGCTCCAAAACCGGACCCGAACCACAAAGGAGGGAGTTTCCATATTTATCAAGGATATCCACACCTCCAGGTTAGTGGCATTGCACGAAGTATCGGAGACCATCCATGTGCAACTAACAGTGGGAAAGACTGCTTTTCAGTTTATAGCATACTACAGACCACCCTCTCAAAGTCAGGTATCCCATTCAGCCTTCCTGAAAACATTGGAGAACATGATCTCTCCGAACACCATTATATTGGGCGACTTCAACTACCCAAACATTGACTGGGAGCACTACTCAAGCCCCAGCACCTTAGCCCAAAGATTCCTGGAAATTATAAACTCAAATGCTATGGAACAACTAGTCACCACTCCCACACGAGGGGACAACATACTAGACCTGATCATTATCAACATGGGGACTCTATGCTCCACACCAGAAGTATATCCCTCACTGGTAATATCAGACCATAAATTAATTTCACTGGATGTCCACATCCCAACCCCACCCCCAGCCCAGAAAACCACAGTGAAAAACTTCTCAAAAGCGAACTTCTCACTTCTCAAAACCGAAGTGGAATCCTTCAAGGCCCCAGGGCCAGTGGAAACTACAGCCCAAACTGCAGAATCCTATATAAATGCATTCTACGGACATCTCCAGGAATGCATGGATCATGCTATCCCAAACAAAACCAAGACCCAATCATCCAAAGGCAGGCGTCCAGTCTGGTGGACCCCTGCCATAAATAAACTGTACAACAGGAGGAAGCTACTACATGATAGAGCAAAATCCCTAATAGGGAAAGCATCTATGATCAGTACTAGCAAAAAATTACGATCCCTCATAAAATCCTCCAAGGCCAGCTTTGAGAGAAAAATTGCACAGGACACCAAAGACAATCATAAGGCTTTTTTCAGTTATGTTAGAAACCTGGGATGCAACTCCCAGACTTGTTCTGAGTTGATTCTAAATGACAAAAAATACACTGAACCCACAGACATCGGCAATATCCTGGCAGACAGGTTCAGTGCAAACTTCTCCACCCCCTCCCCCCCAAAACAGCAAGTATCTATCCTGGCAGGCGGCTGCCTCCCAAACATCTCAGATGCTCAGGTGAAGCCTGCCCTCTCCACACCACAAGACACTGCTTCCATGGGACCAGATGGCGTCCCAGGTTGTGTCCTACATGAACTACAAGAGGAACTAATCCCTCAAATAAAACAGCTATACAATCTCAGCCTCACTACAGGATATGTGCCCACAGAATGGCATACAGCAACAGTGGTCCCACTCCACAAAGGTGGAGCCTCTACGGACCCTGGAAACTATCGCCCCCATAAGCCTGACTAGCTTAGTCTGCAAGGCTATGGAGAGGATCATCATGGAGCTCATAAACAAAGACATTGGGGACCTACAGACACTAGATCCTACCCAGTTCAGCTTTGTCAAGGGCAGATCCTGCCTTTTGAACCTGGTTGACTTCTTTGAAACAGTCGCCAAAGCCATAGATGAAGGGAAGGTAGTCCACACAGCCTATCTGGACCTTGCAAAGGCATTTGACACAATACCCCACTCGGGCATCATAGATAAGCTATCCAGCTTAAATATAAACCCTATGTCACAAGATGGGTATAAACTGGCTCAAATACAGAACCCACAGAGTGAGAGTTGCTGGAGCCATGTCAGACTTCGAAACCGTCACAAGTGGCGTCCCACAGGGTTCTGTCCTGGGACCACTTTTGTTCGGTATATACTTTTCGAGGTACAGGCAAGCGTGGGAGGACTATGGCTCACCAAGTTGAGCGACTGCAAACTGGGCCATAATCAACTCTCCAGCTGACACAAACATCCTTCAAAAGGTCTCACAGAGACAGATAACTGGTGCCAGCGCCATGGTTTAAAGCTAAATGCCAAAAAATGTATAGTCATACCCTTTGGCAAAAACAACGTGCCCACAAATTACCACATAGGTGGAAACCCATTAAGTACAGACAAAGTTATTAGGGACCTGGGGACCCAAGTTGATAGCAATCTCTCCTTTGAAAACCACATTGCCAAAGTGGTTAGAAAGACCTTCTACATAGCCCACCTCATCACGAAGGGTTTCACATCTAGATCAAGAGAGGCAATCGTGCTCCTTTATTCATCCCTCATCAGGCCCATCATAGAATACAATGCCCCTTTTGGGATGTACCTTACTCGACACCTGCAGCAATTAGAAAGACCCCAAAAGTATCTCACCAAGAGGATCAAGGGTCTCAAACAGATGCCATATGCTGCTCGGTTAAAAAAACTCCAGCTCTACTCAGTTGCATACCGCCTACTTCGAGGTGATCTATGCCTGACATACAAAGCTATGTCAAATTCAGAATTAATGGACATGCTCCACCTCAGTAAATCTAAATCCCTTAGAGCCACACGCTCGAGGGACTTGAACCTCAGCACAGAAATAAACAGAACTTGCTGGAGGGACAGGTTCATAACCCAGAGGCTCCCTTCGCTCTGGAATAGAATTCCAGTTCATGTGAGGCAGAGCACCTCACTGAATCTCTTCAAGAAGAATCTCGATAAGTGGATGGGGGATCGTAGGTTTGTCCCAGGGATTACTCCCGTGTCACTATTAGACAGAGGCACAGTAAACTAAACCTTAAAAAGGGCACAGTATACTCAAATCAAGGGGTGGCATAAGCCATACAGAATCGGGCTAGGCTTATAATTGCCCCAGGGCAGATAGCCTAGTATGAACCTATATCAGGGGCTGCAAAAGCTCCTCACTGAGTACCGGCGAACATCGGCAGTTTTGGACCTCAACGGCCTGTCTCTGTCTTTTTCTTTGTGTTTTTTCAGTATTCCGGTAGTTGGATGGCTAACAAACGTCATTTCCGTATAATTAAACAGAGAACCGAAATATTTAGAAGCAAAAATGTACCGATGACCGATAGTGCACTGATTAAATAAAACACAAAACCAACAGCAAGGTACGTCATGGTCAGGATCTAGGCAAGGAATAAAGTACAAATGAAAATCCTTATGAGGTATTTGCTTCCCACAAGTAGTACAATTATTAACTTTTACCGACATCGGTAAGGAGCAAGAAAAAGTTTCCCCAACGGGGTATTTAGCTTTTAGTTGAAGACTTCGGTTCTGAAACTCGAAAACAAAAATTTCAGGAGTCGGCCGACCGGCACTTGCGAAATTCTTCTGCTTCGGTCACCGCCCGGCAAGAAAGACTTATGTAATGGCGTCGGCTGCACGTTTTATACCCCTGACGACCTGACGTCATGAAGAAGGGACAGCAACCAACACAGGACCCAAGACTTTGTTAATCAGCAACAGTGAAACACGATGAACATCTGCACTTTAACAGCAGTACGCGTACTGGAGATCTATGGAGCACATCCAATTGCCCTGACCCAAGAAGGGAAGAATGGAATACAGTGTCATCATCTGGAACTTTGTCTTTTTTAATGATTGGTTTAGCTTGCTGAGATCCTCGACTGGTCTCCAGTCCCGTCTTCTTTGGAACTAAAGAACCTTGAGTAAGTTCCAGATCCAATTTGGTCTGCAGGGACTTTCTGGATGGCTCTTTTTTCTAGCAATCTTTGAACCTCTAGGACTGCATCATCCCGAAGACTGGGTGGAAGACTTGGGATAGAATGTTTGTCTTTTGAGGGGGACAGAGAAAAGGGAATTTTGTAACCCCCGGACATTATAGACAGTACCCATGTTTCTCTCGTGACAGACTGCCAGGCTGCTGGGTACAGTGATAGTTTGCCCCTAACTGCCTCCAGAGGTGGACAGCCAGGCCTCCCTTCAGGAGTGCTGGAAGGGCCTAGCAGAGAAAGCATCTCTGCCGACCTGCTGTTGTGGACCGCCTCTGCCGTGAGGGTGGCGTCTTCCATTGTTGCTTCCCCTCTGCTAATGGCGGAAAAAAATCATGTGCGTCAGGCGAAGATCCCTGGGATTTTTTGTACCATATTTTCCCCACACTTCTGACCCTTAGGATAGTGTCTAGATGGAGTGGAAACACGGACCCCTATGTCAGAGAGTCTTTTCATCCTGTTCACATCTGGTGAGAGTCTTTTTTACCTGAGGCCCAAACAAGGACGAGCCATCGAAGGGGGTGCTGGTAAATGAAGACTTAAAGGGCTCCACAAATCGACAAAGGCACATCTAGGAGTGTCTCCATAAAGCTACTCCAGTACCCGCTGCCCTACTCACTCCATCTTCCGCATAAGAAATGAGCCTCATGGAGGAGTTTACCTTGGAGGTCTAGGTTGCAAGCTGCCCTGTTCACAACTCCCTCAGCTGTAGGATATCTCCTAGCTCCTTCAGGAAATCCCTCAAGTCGCGTGAAATGTAAGTAATTGAGTAGAGTAAAAGTCACTGAAAAAAACATACACTTCCCATACCTTTCCACAAGTTCCTTCTTGGTGGCTGCTGCTGCCGCCGCCACCACCATGGCATCAACAGGGACTCCCCTTGAAGAGGAAAGACTTATCTTCCGGGGCTGTAATAAATTTGTTGGGTCTCCTCGTAATGGGTTCCATGGTCTCTGGAGTGCCCCAAGCCTTTCAACTCACTACAGACAAAAGTGGGTCAAAAGGCGGAGACACCCAGGAGGTGGAGAGTCGGCAACCAAATGCGCCCAGGTATACGGACTCATCCTCAGAAGGGGCTAGGGACTTCCAGCCACCCATCTAAGGATTTCCAAGATGTCTGAAAAGGAGACATACTCTGAGGGAGACTGTGGGGACCCTTCCAACTCATCCAGGTCCGTATCCGAATTGATAGACTCGGGAGTATAAATGCTTCCTCTTACATTTCTTCTTCCAAGGGACCTCCTCTGAATTTTCAGGGGAAGTTTTGGAAGAAATGTGGTCACCCAGTGGGGCATCCTGGGGCACAGGCTCCTTACGCTTTGCAGGAGGAGGAACAAAGGCCAGCATAGGCACAGAGGGAGAAGAAGCCAATGGAGCAGAGGGTGGAACAGTCTTGGGAAACAGCACAATCACCTCAAAGGTGCCACAATCCAGAGTTGAAGGTGCCTCCAGCTCTGAGGCCGATGTAGGAGCTGAGCTCACCTGTGCCGAAGCTCTGAGAGGGAGAGCAGGTCGGACAAGGGTCCGATGCCACTTCCCCCCTCGGAGGCAGTGAGAGAGCTTCAGCACCCAGACCCCTCGACAGACATCGAGGAGATCAGAGCGGTCAACGGAACCGATAAGGGAGAAGAAACCAGAGTTGACTGTTCCACCACCACGACCTCCATGCACTCTGGCTCAGAACTCAAGAGAGTCAGAGTAGGAATCGACGGAGAAACTGGGAGGGCCGAAGGAGCCAAATCCTTATGGGCTGGACTCGAGAGTAATTTAGCAAGTGCCTGTGACTTGAGGAGCCTGTTGACCCCACACTCCACATCATGACTCTAAAATCTGTTGGACCAAGAGGTGTGTAAAGAGGACCGGTGACTGTCCGCTCCAGGTTGCAGCAGAGGAGATTGTGGAGCGGAGTGTACCGGCTCCAAAAAGGGAGACCTTGATCTGTTATGGATCCGGACTGGCTCAGAGGACATAGATGGAGCCATCTGAGACAGCTTTGTCGGAGCCAATGCTGGTGGCACACAGAGCCGAAGGCTTCTCATTAGTTTTTTTCTGTTCCAAGCTCGGAACCAATGGCTTGGAGTGTTTCTTGGACACTAGCTGGCTGAGGACCTGGAGACGAGGCATCTTGAGGGTTCTTCAGGAGACCACGGAAACTGAGCTTTTTTTTTCTTTCCTGCAGGACTCTAACTGAAAGCATGACAGATTGAGCAAGAGTCCTGCAGGTGAACAGCCCCTAAACAATAAATGCAACTGGTGTGCACATACATAAGGGACATTTTCTGGCAACACGAGGCACATTTTTTAAACCCAGTGGGATTAGACTCAGACAGAATGAGCACTAATCAGGGAAAAAGTTTCCACAGAGAAAACAGAAAACTATCACTATCAGCCTACAAGTAGAAGCAAACAGGCTGATAACCACAAAGGAAAAAAAATTTGTTTTTTTTTTTTTTTTTTTGAAAAGAAGGAGGAAGGGAGAGAGCCTCTAACTTAAACGGCAACTCACCGATGGGAGAGCCTCTAACTTATATGGCAATACCAAAAGAGAGGTGAGGAAAGGGAAGAACCCACCATCTTAAACAGGCTCTAAGGGGAAAGCAGGCCTGAAGAAAAAAACAACTGCCAAAAACACCAGAAAGAGCAGAGAAAAAAGGGCGTTAGGCTAACGAGGAAAGATGCACATGCTAATGAGTCAATATAGCCAATAAATTAACCAAAAATTAGAAAAAAAAATGTAAAGTACTTAGCCTGAGCCAGTATGGAGCAATCTCGATGCTGCAAGCAGAAAAAGAGATCTGGGTAGCTGCCACTAGGCATGTGGGGATAAGGGGTAGCCTCGAGCCAGTAAACTCTCTCAAGCTACTGTATATCAGCCAAGTAGGAGCAGAGGATCTGCTCCAAACCCAACCAGCAAGAACGAAGGCAAGATGGGACAACATAATGCCTTATCGGTTGTCCTTAGTTGAGGGCGCTAATTTGGTTTCGTAGTTTGCTTTGGAGGACTTCACAACAAGTCGTATTTGCTTGTTTAAGCTGAGGAGATGGTGTTTCCAGTTTAGGGCAAACTCTTAACTTTGGGCAAGAATTTCTTCTTCTGATTGTAAAGCCTATTAATGGCAGTTGTTCACCAGGCAAGCTTGTTCTTCCTTGAAGAGCTTGTTTTGGCCCTATCAAGTATGACCATGTCAATGGAGTTGTACAGTTGTTTGTAGAAAGCATTGTTGTAGGAGCTGGCATAGTTGCCAGTTCCATCTGAGGGGGAAGGTGCAGTGAAGCTATTTATACCATCCCATAAAAGGATATAATCTGCTTTAGAGGAGTTTTTTAGTTTAGTTGCTACTGGGAATGGGGGTCTGGTGTGATAGTTACTTCGGAAGACTGACTTGTGGTCAAATCTGACAAGGGAAGAACTCACAGTGGAGGTGCTACAGCAGTAACACACATTTGTAAGCATCAGATCCAAGATGTTGGCACACCTAAGTGGGGGTGTCCACCAGCTGGTCCAGGGCATTGGAATTAATGAAATCTAGGAACCTTTGGGCAAGTGAGTTTGAGCACGAGTAATTTACCCAGTCAATGGATGCATAATTAAAATCACCCAGAACCATGGTGTTCAGATGTATCTCAATGGATTCTAGTAGATCCAAGTAGGCAGTGTGGGTGCCATGGTTCATGGAGGGGGTCCAGTAGGCAGTGTGGGTGCCTTGATTCATGGTGGGGGTCCAGTAGCTGGCAATGACTTGAATAGGTGTCCTACCAACAATTAGTTGCACCTGAAGTGTCTCCAGGGAATCATACCGATTAACCAATCTGGAGGTGTTTATATCTTTAATGAATATTGACATACCCCCTTCCTTTAGTTTAAATGCCTTCCATTTGTGGTCTGAAGATGTGGTATGAGGTATAACCCAGTACGGCTGGGGTGCTCTTCACAGCCTTGAACCAGGTCTCTCTGACTGCATGGAAGTTGACGTCTTCCAAGGTGAGGACTGCTTCTAGTGAGTGCAGTTTCATGCTTCTAGTGAATGCAGTTTCATGCTAACGCTCCTACAGTTTAGCAGCATAACCTTGAGGTTGTTTTTTGATTAAATTTTTACATTGAGAATTTTGTCCTTGTGACATTGCCTAAAAAAGGCGCTATGGGGGTAGGCAAGAGCCTTTGTCAGTAGCCGAAACCCCAAAGGTGACAGATGAAGACCATCTCTGGCAAAGCATTGAGGTCCATCGATCATGTCATCCCAACTGACAAACTGGATCCCCTTAGAATGACATCAGAAACTAAGCCAATTATTGAAGTCAATGGTTTTCTGTTAATATTGTGATATCCTAGATGAGGGTAATATGCTGCTCAAGGCTATGGACATACCTGCCTATGACACAATCATAGAGCTAAATCATGTTTCTCTTCATGTTCTCCAGGGAAGAACATCTCAAGTCGTTAACACCAATGTGTACTATGACTGAATCAAAATGATACTTGTTGAAAGACTCGAGTGCCTGCATGATCTGAAATTCTGGCACCAGAAAGACAGCTGACCATGACTTTCTCCTTGTTCAGCCTAGTGAGGAGGATGTCTGTGTGTCTCACTACACAGTCTTCTATGACTAAGATATTTGGAGTGGATGTGTGCTGCCTTATGGATTTTGATGGTGAAACACTTGTGCTTGTGTCATTATGTGTATTGTGTGTTTTGGGTGTTATGGCTGGTTTAGTACGTACGTGTTTTGGAGGTCTCTGGTGTTTAGGTAGATTTTTTTTAGTACCTCCGCATATGTTGGTCTTTTTGTATGTTGTGTGACATGAGTAGGAGTTGTGGTAGGTGAGCTGACAACCCACTCTGTATTGCTATCTACTGCATGAGAGAGCTGTGATTACAGATTCATAGTGCAGGTGCATCTCTCAAATGGTATAGGAAGAAGAGGGCTGTCAGTGTACATGAGGCAGCTGCTACACTGTCTTAGTAGACCTATGTAAACCAGGCTGGCAGGAGAAAAGGAGGAAAACTGAACAGTTCACTGGAATATTCTTGGTTTAGCTATAACAGTTGAAGAGGTAGTACAGCAGGATAAGGTATTAGTTTAGGCAACATTTGTGAGGCTACAGGACAGGCGTCTGTAACCAGAAATCCTTCTACACAGTAGTGTGTGATGTGCAAACAGCACAAACTGGTTTAAATGCAGGCTTTTTAAAGACAAAAAACAGGAAAGAGCCAAAGTTCAAATTATCCAATCAAAATGCCCTAAACAAAACCCTGCAACAGTAACTATTGCAAGATCATTTCAAACTGTACCTTCCTCCCTACTTTGAACTCCATATATGTTGTGTGTCTTTTATAGAGTTTTACAAGCTTCAAAGGTCACAAACAGTACTAGACTTAGCAAAAACCTGAACCTAGTCTGTTAAACAAGTAAAATGAACAAAACACAGATGAGCACTAATTTCAGCTGTAAGAGCAAACAATAAAAAAATGCAGTAAAATACAGTTGCAAAGTTTAAACAGATATGCAGCAAATACTGCTTTTGTTTATCAGAAAGTGCAGAAAACAGTTGAAAACAAGCACTTATCATTTGCAGTCTACACTATAGTTAAACTAAAACAAATTAGTTTTATGACAACCATTTACTAACAGAAATTTTAGGCAGTTTAGAGAGAAATTAAAGGTAAGTTTGTACTGCAATTCCTATTTGTATTATACTAAGAGAAAAGCAGACTTGTGGTATATTTAAAGGAAGATAAACTGACAGAATTAAGGAAGTGAGTGAAGAAGGGAGAGTAAGATGTAAGGTATGAACAGGTACTTATTCATATTTACGGATACAATTATCCTGATGCTGAGGAAGAACAGAGCCTGCTTTTGGCTAGGAAGTCTTTCAGAATGATTAAGGATAGGAGGGAGGATACTGACGTGATGGGACGGGATAAGGAGCTCCAGACTGCATGATGTGTCAGGAATCCTCAAAAACAATGCCCAGCACTGTGCAGGGTCAACAGTAAATTATACCACATACTCTACAAGCAGACAAATATGGCTCAAATGTCACCCCCTCTCCCCTACAATATTGTCAGATAACATACCCATATCTACAACCACACCTCCCCAATCTCCCAAGAACAAGTCTTCAGCCTGAAAAAAAACTTGTCATATTTCCTACAGAGGCCATTTCATATTGACCTGAGAACAGTCAGTGCCAAATGAACAGTCATCCCCTGTGGAGCTTCAATGGACCTGGGTAACTACAGACCAATAAGTCTGACTAGCCTCATCAGTGAAGCTAAGGAAAGGAGAATTATGGAATTAATAAATACAGATACAGCTAATTTACAGACTCTTATCTCAAGCCAGTTCGGATTTGTCAAGGCCACGAAATGTATAATCATACCCATTTGGCAAGCATGACGCCACCTATCACACTGACAACACACCCAGGAAAATTGATCCCATAGTCAAGGCTGTTACAGTGGATATAAAAAGTCTACACACCCTGTTAAAAAGCCAAGTTTTTGTGATATAAAAAAAGTGAGTCCACAATAAATCAAAACTTTTCCCACCTTTAATGTGACCTATAACCTGTACAATTCAATTGAAAAACAAACCTGTTTGGGGAAAAAATATAAAAAGTAAAAATCTTACAATAAGATGGTTGAATAAGTGTGCACACCCTTAAACTAATACTTTGTTGAAGCACTTTTTGCTTTAATTACAGCATTCAATCTTCTTGGGCAAACACCTGCCATCAATTAAAGAGACTGATTAACCCCAAATAAAGTTCAGCTGTCTTAGTAGGATTTTCCTAACATTTAGGAAGTTGCCTACCACAGCAAAAGCCATGGTTCGCAGAAACCTTACAAAGCATCAAAGGGATTTCATTGTTGAAAAGTATCAGTCAGGAGAAAGGTACAAGAAAATTTCCACAGCATTGGATATACCATGGAACACAGTGAAGACAATCATCAAAAAGTGCAGAACATATAGGAAAACAGTGACTGGACGTCCCTCCAAAATTGATGACAAGACGGAAACTGGTGAGGGAGGCTGCCAAAAGACCTACAAGCAGCACTGAAGCAGCTGCAGGAATATCTGGCAAGTACTGGTTGTATACTACATGTGATAATCTCCCATATTCTCCATATGTCTGGACTATGGGGTTGGGTTGCAAGACGGAAGCCTTTTCTTATACAGAAAAACATCCAGGCCCTGCTAAAATATGCAAAACAACACATCAAGTCTCCCAAAAGCATGCAGGAAAATGTGTTATGGTCTGATGAGACCAAGGTTCAACTTTCTGGCCACAATTCCAAAAGGTACGTTTGGCGCAAAAACACCTTCGCATCACCAAAAAACACCATCCCCACGGTGAAGCATGGTGGTGGCAGTATCATGCTTTGGGGCTGCTTTTCTTCACCTGGAACTGAGGCTTTACTCAAGGTGGAGGGAATTATGAACAGTTCAAAATACCAGTCACTTTTGACCCAAAATCTTCAGGTGTCTGCTAGAAAGCTGAAGAGGAATTTTACCTTTCAACACGACAATGACCCCACGCACACATCCAAATCAACAAAGGAATGGCTTCACCAGAAGAAACTTAAAAGTTTTGGAATGGCCCCGACCTAAGCCCAATACAAAATCAGTGGGGTGACCTGAAGAGGGCTGTGCAGAAGAGATGCCCTCAAAATTCGACATACATGGATCACTTCTGCAAGGAAGATTGGGCAAATATTGCCAAGTCAAGATGTGCCATGCTGATAGACTCCTACCCAAGAAGACTGAATGTTGTAATTAAATCAAAAGGTACTTCAACAAAGTATTAGTTTAAGGGTGTGCACACTTATGCAACCAGCTTATTGCAATTTTTTTTTTTTTTTATATTTTTTCCCCTAACAGATTTGTTTTTCAATTGAATTGTACAGGTTATAGGTCACACACCAGTGGGAAAAAATTTGAAATGATTTATTGTGGTCTCATTTTTATAACACAAAAACGTGGCATTTTAACAGGGGTGTGTACACTTTTTATATCCACTGTATGTGAACAACAAACAGTCTTCAATCATGTATCCACTATTGCAAGGAAGTCTTTTTTCATTACACAGCATATATTTAAAGGTGTGGTGCCCAGGGATGTAATCATTCCAATCCAATAAGCACTCAGAAGGCCGAGAGTAATGACCTTTCAAGTAAGTACTTGCCCATCACTTGGCACAACATAACGACCACAGTGCTTCCTTACTAAAACTATCAAGGGTCTAAATTATAAAAACTATATGGACCGTCTCAATGCCTTGGTTCTTGGTTTCTTAGCATCATATAGACTATTGACACTACGTCTGCATCATGTGCACAGCCGCAATAGACTCTCTGCCGTCAAAATATTCACAAGTCCTGTGTTGGCATAAACACCCACTTATGGGATCTCGGATCTTCTGCAACAAAAACAGAACATGTTGGAGTGACCGTTATGCAGCACAAAGAAGTCTGCTTCTGTGGCACAAGCTTTCACTCCACATAAAGTGAAGTACTTCTTTTGCTCTACTCAAACATACTTTGGATGAACAGATAGGCAACTGCAAGAGAGAAATTAGTGTGGAGAACTGAGAAACATTTAGGTTCATAGGTAAGTACTAGGCTATCGGCCCAAGGGCCTAAGTAAGCCTAGCCAACAAGATTCCCTGGCTTTCCTGTGCCACTGTCGAGCAGAGCCACAGAAGTGATCCCCGGGGTGCATTTTCCATCCACTCATAAAGATTCTTCTTGAAGAGTGCTAATGAGGAACTTTGCTTGACATAGATGGGTAAACTTATTCCAGAGTATGGGAAGTCTCTGGGACAGGAATCAATCCCTCCAGCATGTCCTGTTTATTGTGTTGACAAGGTTTAAGTCCCTAGAGCGTGTAGCTCAGAGGGATTGGGATTTCTTTAGGTGTAGCATGTCCAACAGCTCTGGGTTTGACAGTTTTATATGTTAGGCAGAGATCACCTCGGAGTACGCAATATGCTATGGAGTAAAGCTGGAGTTTTTTGAGAAGGTCAGTGTAGGGCATCTGTTTGAGGTCAGTAATCTTCTTTGTGAGGTACTTCTGTGGCCTTTCCAGCTGCTGCAGATGTCGTGTGAGGTACATTCCAAAAGGGGCGTTGTACTCTATACAATGGGTCTAATGAGTGTCGAGTCGAGGGGAACAATGACCTCTTTTCCTGATGAGTTAAACATTTGATAATACACCGAATATTCATGATGAGTTAAACATTTGATAATACACCGAATATTCATGATATTATATTATGCACCGGTTAATGACAAGGTCACTGTGATGTGCTTAGATGCATAGGATCACAGGAGGTTACTAGGTCGACAAAGAGGTCATTTTAAGCCTAGCCATTTCATCCAAATGAAATATTACAGATACTCTAGTTAGTACTCAGGATTATATTTATTGATGACTACTCATGTCCAGAAGGGTTGTGGGCACTATCCCAGGTAAGAATTTATGGTACCCCATCCACTTGGCCATTGAACAGTGTCATAGAGGTGCTCTGCTCCACATGAATTGGCAGCCTATTCCAAAGATGTGGCAGTTGCTGTGAACACATCTGTCCCTCCAGCACATCTTATTCAAGTCGCAGGCCATATTTAGGTCACTGGAATAGGTAGCTCTAGTCCCGTTTTATTTACAGATGTGCAGCAAATTCATTAGGAGATTGCTCTGTAAGCCAGGAATAAATCTCCCCTAAGAAGTCTATACAATACCTAGTATAGTGACAGGGACTTCAATTAGTCTGTGTAAGGCATGTGCTGGAGTCCCTTGATCTTCTTAGTTAGAAACCTCTGAGGTCTCTCCAATTGCTGCAGGTGCTTTGTATGGCACATGCCATAAGGAGAGATGTACTCAACTGTGGGGCTGACTGCTGACAAGTATAGAGGGGTTATAACCTCCTCTGCTCTACAGGTGATGCCTTTGCTAATCAAGTGGGCTACATAGAAACACCTCCTTACTACAGTAGACACATGATGGCCAAAGTTAAGGTTGCAGTCTACTTGTGATCCCAGATCTCTTAACACTTCACAGCTACATAGAGTATTGTTAACTTGACAGTGTGAAGGGACAATGTTTTTACCAAAGAGAATGATTATGCATTTCTTTCCATTCAGTTTGAGACTGTGACTAAGACGTCAGTTGTTGGTTTGCATAAGACCCTTCTGAAGTACAGTATCATCATCTGGAGACCCAATAACTGCACCCATTTTGCAGTCCTCCGCAAACTTGGTCAGCCACAACCCCTTAGTTTTGGCCTGAACATCTGAGAAGTATATACCAAAGAGTGGGGGGCACAGCACTGACACTTGTGGCACCCGACTGGTAACAGCTATGTTGGTCGATGTGGAGTTTCCCACTTTAGTAGTGTGTGACTGGTTTGTGAGCCAGATAGCAACCCATCTTACAACAAAGGCGTTGACATTGTTTGCTAAGTTTATTGGTAATGCCTGAGTGTGGCACTGTGTCAAAGGCCTTTGCCAAGTCGAGGTATGCTGTGTGCACAGATTTGCCCTTGTCAATGGCCCTGGTCACATTTTCGAAGAAATCCACCAGGTTTAACAGGCAGGATCTGCCACTGACAAAGCCGATTTGGGTTTGATCCAGGGTTTGGAGGTAGCCTATGTCTTTATTTAGGAGGTCCGTGATGATACATATTCCATGGCTTTACAGATTAAGCTGGTCAGACTTGTGTGTCTATAATTCTATGAATCTGTTGCTATAGCATCTTTATGGAGGGTAATAACTGTTGCTGTTCTCCATTCTGAAGGGAACAAAGCCAGTGGTTAGGCTGTGATTGAATAGGGTACTAAATGGTGATACTAGTTCATGTTTTTGTTTGTTTAGAAGACAGCCTGGGATGCCATCTAGTCCCAAAGAGGCAGTGTTTTTTAGTCTTAGACAAGGCTTTAATGACCTGCTCTTCCGATATGAGAGCAGCAGTAGTGGTGGTGGGGAGTTGGAGGCAAGGTTTATGATAAGCTTGAAGGGGGTAAAAGTGAAATGTTCACCAAATCTGTTGCTAGCAGGTTTGCTATCTCTGTGGGATCAGTGTGTGTGATACCGTTAGTTACAAGTTCAGCACATGCTTGGGTGTTACCTTTTAAGCTGTATATGTAGCTATAAAAGGCCTTATGATTATCTTTGGCTTTGACTACTGTTTCTCAACGTTACCCTTGGATGTCTTCTTCTCTTATTTGCTTGAGGCTGAGGAGGGTGCTTTTTCAATGTTGGGGCCTTGCCTTAGTTTTCTCACACAGCAATTTTGTGCGTTTGTTGTAAAGTCTGTTGATGTTGGATGTCCACCAGGACAGCTTTTTATTTACTTGGGGCTCTGGCTTTGATTCTTTCTGGAACAGCTGAGTCTATACACTTACCAAAGTGATTGCACAGGGTTTTAGTGTAAGCTTTGGTGTAGTTACCATTTCCAGCTGGGGGTGGGGCTTGGAATGCATTTACACCTTCTACAAGGACATTACAAGTTTGCTTTGGTGAAGTTTTTTAGTCTGCCTTCGCCATTTGTGAGTTCTGGTGTTAGTGTCAGTTTGAAGACGACTGATTTGTGGTCCGATTTAACAAATAAGGGTCCAACAGTTGAAGTGGTGCATCTGTTTGTCATGTTAGTGAGGAACAGATGTAGTATGTTTGTTGTTCTTTTTGGGGTTTGAACAATTTGTTCGAGTGCATTTGAGTTAGTCAAGTACCGTATTTTTCGGACCATAAGACACACCTGACCATAAGACGCACCCAGTTTTTAGAGCAGTAAAACAAGAAAAAAATATTCTGAACCAAATTAGTACTAATATAATAAAATATTTATTAAAATATAACAAAATACGGTAATATTAAACAGTGTTAACTCAACAGGAGGAAAGACTTGGAGACTCTAGCACTTTTCTAGTTTTCTGGAAACCCCAAAAACTCATCATCGCTAGTGTCAGAATTTAGGAAGCTCAGTTGCTGACAATCACTTGTATCACTTTCTTCACTATCATATATGATATTATCTTCAGTTCCATCTAAGGCATTGCTAATGCCACATTTTTTGAATGATCGTACAACGATTTCCTCCTTCACTGACTGCCATGATGTTTTAACCCATTCACAAACTTGAGTGATAGTGGGCCTCTTCATTCGTCCTGTTGGAGTCAGATCATGATTCCCAGCAGCCATGCATTTGTTCCACTCTTCTCTCAAAGACTTTAAATGGTTTGTTGATTGAAACATCGAGAGGTTGCAACTGGCTGGTAAGACCGCCAGGAATTACAGCTAGATGAGTCTTAACATCTTTAAATCTGTTTTTTGTTGTTTTGCTAATATGTGCTCTGAACTGGTCAAGCACTAATAAAGCAGATTTTTTCAGAAGCCCTCCAGGACGTTTGGGCCACACTTTTTCAATCCATACTTTCATTCCATTTTCGTCCATCCATCCTTTTTCATGAACATGCACAACAACTCCACGTGGAACAACATCTTCTGGAAAGGTTTTCCTTTTGAAAATTAGCATCGGTGGCAATTTGGTGCTGTCAGCACAGCAGGACAACACAGCAGTGTAATGTGTTTTCTCATGTCCTGCGGTTTTCACGGTTATTGTTTTGGCACCTTTTAGGTCAACCGTCTTATTAGATGGCACATCAAAGGTTAGCGGGACTTCATCCATATTCCCAATCTGGTCCATTGGAAAATCATTTCTTTTCCTAGCATCAATTACAAATTAATAAAAAGACAGAATCTTCGATTCATATTCTTGTGGCATTTTTGTGCAATTCTAGTTTTGGTGCGCATAGCAAGGCCGCTTCTTCTCATTAATCTGTAGCACCATGCTGGTGAGCCAGTAAAATCCTTAAGGCCTTTCTCTACAGCAATGCATTTGGCTTCATAGATGATCATTTTTGTAGAAACTGAGAAGCCATTATTCCGGTGACATGTGATCCATTCTTTCATGTCCATTTCTAACTGTGGCCATTGTGCAGCATGCCCACGAAAAGTGTGCTTAGTTTTATCAAGTTTTCGCAGCTGATCCTCCTGTTTCCTCCACTCTCTTATCATTTTTTCAGTTGGAGGTGGCCCAAAATGCCTCGCCGCTGCTCTGTTACAATGTTCTTTTGCATATTGCACTACCTCCAATTTAAACGGAATTTTATAGGCTAATCTTTTCATCTATGACATTTTGTACCGTTAGAGAATCTGTTTTTCAGAGGAAAATACAGTAATGAAAGAGCTGTCAGTTGTTATACCGTTTGGCGATACACGTGTCTGTATACGTGTATGATTCATGTCTGTGTGTGTGCATGAGTATGATGCATGTGTCTATATGATTTGTGAGTATATGATGTGTGTGCATGCGTATATGATTCATGTGTGTATGATTCAGGTTAAATTGCCATGTTGGCACTTTACAATCAATAGGTGGGTAGTTTGGGCACGGTCTCGGAAATGTTTGCCATCACTGTTTTAGGGCTCGTCTCCACTGCTCTAAAATCGATGTGTTGACGCAGGAATTTTAGTGCAGTGCACAAGCACCCCGCAGACCTGAAGGGGCTATGACACGGCTGTCTCCACAGCCAGTCATAGCCTCCGATCAGTCACTTCAAGCCTCCGAGTAAATGTCAACGTGAGGCTCCGTGTCAACAAACGCAACGAAGGCTTGACGTCAGCCTATTGATTTAAAGGGGCAGCCTAAAGTTTCTGGGTCTGAACACCTACTGAGCCCTTCATGAGGGTCTCCCAACCATCCTTGTGTTGAGTTCTAGGGTTTGATCCCCTCCTGCACCCTTTATGATGGTCTCCAATTAGCTGTGTGTTCCCACATCTGTAGTGAGAGGCAAGAAGACAGGGACAGGTGCTGATGGAAGCAACAACTTCAAAAGTGGGGAAGGGAGAGAAATATAAGTCTTGCTAAACTTTAGACATGGTGGAATGCATTTAAACTTTTGAGGGATCAAAGAAAATCAAATAAAACTGCCTTCTATTGAAATGAATCAATCATGATATAACTGCTGTTGCAGTTTCATGGGGTGCCTTGTATTTATACTGTGGCACATCATAAAGATATCTGCTGCCATCTGTCTTCTTCCATATGCCCAGTAACGATTTCTGCATAGCAATGTGGCCCCACTGGAGTCAAGGAGGGACAAATGGCAGCTAGAGCTTCCTTATTGCTACACATTTTACTGCACTCCCACTGCCTCGCTCTCTGCACCAAGCTGACATGCACCCTGCTTACCTGGCAGGCTAAGATCGGCATTCAGCTCAGATCAGCGCGATAGCAGGGGGCGGAGACCAAGCTCTGTGTGAGAAGGGATTTAGGCGATACCGCCCACACCTCTTCCTGTCCCCGCAGACACACTGAACCCTGTGCGCGTTCCTCGGCTGGCACGCTGAAGACATCGGTAAGTGACCTCTTTGTTGATGCCCGATGGACACCAATTGGACCATAAGGCGCACCCTACTCCCCCCCACACACTTGGGGGGGGGGGGGGAGTCTTATGGTCCGAAAAATTCGGTAACTTCTGCGCTACTGAGTTAGGGAAAAAGTAGGTTTCCCAGTTGATGGCTGGTTAAGTGAAATCCTCCATGACCAGAGTGTCTGGCAATATTTGGATGGACTCCAGTTTGGACAAGTAGGCCTCAGGTGCATCATAATCCATGGAGGGGGCTCTATTACTAGCTTTGACTTGAATGGGGGTGTTACTCTCAGTAATCTGAACTTGGAGCAACTCCATGGAGTTGTCCAGGCTAACTAGCTGGGGGTGAATTTATCTCTAATACAGATAGAAACACTTTCTTTGGTTCTCACGTTTGTTTTGCGGTCTGAAGGTATAGAAGGCATTGTAGCCTTGTAAGGTCAGGGTACCCTCTGAGGCCTTGAAACTGTTTTGACACTGCATAGACATCTACATCCTCCAGTGATAGAAGTGCTTTCCAGGGTGTGCAGTTTTTGGTTTAAGCTCCTAGCTTTTAGCAACATAACCCTCATTTTAAGGATGGCACTTCTTATGTTGGCAATTTTGTTTTTGAGACCTTGCCCAAAAAATACACTATGGGGGAGGCAAAAGCCTTTGTCAGCAGCCAAAAGCCTAGTGGTGTCAGGTGCAAGCCACCTCTGGTAAAGCAGCGAGGTTTGTTGACATCACCATCCCAGGCTGACAAACTGTATCCGCTTTGAATGACACCAACAACTAAGCCAATTATTGAAATCTATCATTTTTTGTTTGCACTGTGGCATCACTCTAGGTGAGGGTAATGCTACTCAAGGCTAGGGACATAGCTGCTGGGGATACATACTTAGAGCTCAATCATGTCTCTCTTCATATATTCCAGTGAGATACGTCTCAGGGAGTTCACTCCAACATGAGCTATGACAGAGTCATAATGGTACGTGCTGCCGAGAGACCCAAGTGCATGTGTGATCTGATGAATCCTGGCACCAGACAGGCAGCTGACTGTGACTTTATCCTTATCTAACCTGGTGAGTGGGACATCGTGTGTTTCACTATGGAGTCTTCAATGACAAGAAAATTTGTTTGAGTGTTCATAGGTTCATAGGTTCATACTAGGCTATCTGCCCAAGGGCATTTATAAGCCTAGCCCATAGTTATGTGGCTTTCGCCACCCCTTTAGTTTGAATAAAAACTATGCCTATCATTTTTCTGTGCCTCTGTCAAGCAGTGACACTGAAGTAATCCTATATCTGCGATCTCCCATCCATTGGTCAAGATTCCTCTTGAACAAGGCCAGCGAGGTGCTCTGCCTCACATGTACCGGGATTTTGTTCCACAGCATAGGGAGTCTCTGGGTGATGAATCTGTCCCTCCAGCACGTTCTATTTATAACCGTGTGAAGGTTTAAGTCTCCGCCTTGTGGTTCTGAGGGATCTAGATTTTTTGAGGTGAAGCATATTCATCAAATCTGGGTTTGACATGGCCTTATATGTCAGGCACAGGTCACCTCTGAACAAGCGGTATGAGACTGAATAAAGCTGGAGTTCTTTCAGTCGGGCAGCATAAGACATATTTTTGAGACCCTTTATCCTTTTGGTGAGGAACTTTTGGGGCCTTTCAAGCTGCATCAGGTGTCTGGTCAGATACATTCGAACGGGGCATTGTACTCAATCATAGGTCTAATGAGTGATGAGTACAGGGGGACGATGACCTCCTTGATCTAGATGTGAATCCCTTCATGATCAGGTGGGCGATATAGAAGGTTTTCCTAACTACTTTAGCAACATGAGTGTCAAACGAAAGACTACTGTCAACTTGGGTCCCCAGATCCCTGATGACTTTTTCTGTGCTCAGTGGATTGTCACCTATATGGTAGCTAGGGGTAACCTTGTTTTTCCCGAAGGGTATGACTATGCAATTTTTGGCGTTTAACTTCAGGCCATGGCTCTGGCACCAGTTATCCGTTTCTGTGAGGCCCTTCTGGAGGATATCTGTGTCAGATGTGTTTTCGACTATGGCGCCCAGTTTGCAGTCATCTGCAAACTTTGTCAGCCATAACCCTCCTGTGTTTGCTTGTACTTCAGAAAAGTAGATGCCGAACAAGAGTGGACCCAGGACTGAGCCCTGTGGGACACCACTTGTGACAGGCTTTGAGTCTGACATGGCTCCAGCAACTCTGACCCTGTGGGTTCTGAGCCAGTTTGCAACCCATCTTGTGATGTATGGGTTTACATTCAAGCTGATGAGTTTTTCGATGATACCTGAGTGGGGTATTGTGTGAAGGCCTTTGCCAGGTCGAGGTAGGCTGTATGGACTGCCTTTCCTCATCAATGGCCTTGGTGACTGTCTCAAAAAAGTCAACCAAGTTTAAGAGGCAGGATCTGCCTTTGACAAAGCCAAACTGGGTTGGATCCAAAGTCTGCAAGTTCCCTATGTCTTTATTTATGAGTTCCATTATGATCCTCTCCATGGCTTTGCAGATAAGGCTTGTCAAGCTAATGGGCGGTAATTTCAGGGTCTGTGGAGGCACCGCCCTTATGAAGTGGGACCACAGTGCGCCACTCCTTGGATCCTGAGGTGAGGCTAAGATTAAACAGCTGTCCTAACTGTGGGTTTAATTCCTCGTTGAGTTCATGAAGCACACAGCCGGGGAAACCATCCGGTCCCATGGATGCTGTGTTTTTGCCTTAGTGAGGCAGTTCTCACCTGGGCGTTGGAGATGTTTGGGGGCTACAATCCTCTGGAATAGATATCTCTCCTTTTGGGGAGGGTTTGCACTGAACCTGTCAGCCAGTATGTTAGCAATGTGTGTAGGTTCAGTAATTTTCACATCATTTTGAACTAATTCTGAGCATATCTGGGAGTTTCCTCCTAGGTTTCTAACATAGCTAAAGAAGGCCTTATGATTGTCTTTAGAGTCCTTGGCGATTTTTCTCTCAAAATTTGCCTTGGATGATTTTATGAGAGCTCTTAGTTTTTACTTATAATGATCAAAGGTGTCTTACCTTTCAAGGATTTTGCTCTATCTTGTAGTAGCTTCCTCCTTTTGTTGTAGAGTTTGTTTATGGCTGGGGTCCACCAGACTGGACGCTTGCCTTTGGTACAGAGAGTCTTAGTTTTGTTTGGGATTGCCTGATCCATGCAGTCCTGTAGGTGCTGGTAGAAGGCATTTGTAAGTGATTCAGCGGTTTGAGTAATGTTTACCACTGGCTCAGGGGCCTTAAAGGAGACCACACTAGTTTTTAGAAGTGTGAAATCGGCTTTTGAGTAGTTTTTCACTGTGGTCTTTTTTTTTCAGGTGGGGGCGGATGAGGACCTCGAGCGAGATTGGTTTATGATCGGATCCACCAGTGAGGGGTATACTTCGGTGTTGAACATTTTGATCCCATGTTCGTGATGATGAGATCAAGTATGTTTTCACCTCTTGTGGGGATGGTGACTAGTTGTTCCATGGCATTTGAGTTTATGAACTCCAGGAATCTTTGGGTTAGAGTGTTCGGGCTTGAGTAGTGTTCCCAGTCTATATTAGGGTAGTTGAAGTCACCTAGTATGATGGTGTTTGGAGATACATTTATCCCTCCAATGTTTTCAGGAAGGCCATGTGAGGTTCCTGAGTTTGAGAGGGTGGCCTGTAACATGCTACAAATTGCAGAGCAGTCTTGCCTATGGTTAATTGCACCTGGATGGTCTCCGATGCATCATGCGTTGCCACCAACCTTGAGGTGTGGGTGTCCTTTATGAATATGGACACCCCTCCCTCCTTTCTTGGTGTTGTCTGGATTTTGGCGGAACGTATGATATGAGGTGAAACCTGTTAGTGCTGGGGTGCTCTCAGGAGCCTTGAACCAGGTTTCTGTCACAGCACAGACATCGATGTTCTCCATATTGAGAAGGGCCTCCAGGTCGTGCATCTTGAGATTGAGACTTCTGGCATTGAGCAGCATTACCCTTAGTTTTTTCCTTTTGGTGTTCTAGGGTGGTAGGTTTAGAATTTGAGCCTTGCCTAAAAAGGCACTATGGGGGTGGCAAGAGCCTTTGCCAATATCCGGAAGCCCAGGGTGACAGGTGCAAGCCGTCCCAGCGTGGCTTGTCCAGCATGTCATCCCAGGCAGACAGACATTGGATCCCCTTTGAATGACACCAGAATTTAAGCCAATTATTAAAGCTGATCATCTTATCACTGTATTGTGGCATCATTCTAGGTGAAGGTAGGATACTGCTCAAGGTCAGGGTCATACCTGCCTGGGCTACATAATCAGAGAGCTCCTCGGCGTCCCTTTTCATGTAGTCCAAGGAGGTACGTCTCAGGTCGTTGACACCAGCGTGGACAATGACTGAGTCGTGTACCTGCTGTTGAGAGACCTGAGTGCTTGCGTTATGTGGCGGATTCTAGCGCCCGACAGGCAGCTTACTGTGACCTTCTCCTTACTCAGTCTGGTGGCGGGGCGTCAGTGTGTCTGACTATGGAATCACCAATGACAAGTGTGTCTGGCATTTTGTTTGGCCTTAAGGCTGTGACTGTTTGACACTCTGACTGTGTGGTCTATGTGTTGCATGTGTTGGGTGAGGTGGTAGTTGTTTGGGTGTCTGCTTTGGTGGCCTCTGCTGTTTTGGTAAATTTTTGACCAGAGCCTCCGAGTATGTCTTTGTGTGAGTATGTGTATGATTTGAAGTTGTGATGGTACCATGTGTGACTGGGTATGTATTGTGTGTGGTTGCCTTCTCCTCCTGTCTGGTCTTGCCAGTCCTATGTTGAGAGAGCTCAGCCTCCAGTTTGGCCGTATAGTTGCATCTCCATGTATTTGTGTTTTGTGGGAGAAGGAGAGGATTGTCTGTGTACATGAGGCAATTGTAACATTGCCTCAATATTCCCAGGTTCACCAGTTGAGCTGGAGAGGACACTAGCAACTGATCCTCGACATACTAGAAGTAGTAGATAAAGAACTTTCAAAGGACTCGGGGAAGTGGGTTTTGGGCTGGTGGGGTACTATCTATAATAAGAGTGCTTTATCAAGGTGCAAGTACTGTAGGAGTAAGTGCTAGGCTTTACAGATAGAGAATAGTCTACTTGGGAATCAAGTAGAGATGAACTTTCAGTTATAGGATATGCTGGTTAGATCAGCAGTACAGATTAGCGTGTTTTATAGCAGGGGCTGAAGGGAGCTAGGAATTGGCCCAAAGCGACCAATGGACTACTAGTTTCTGGCTGAAACTTCACCAAATCGGACAACTCAGTGCTTCCCACTCCCACTGGTAAGCAAGGAAACTTCCCTCCTTCCTAATAAGGCAATGGATCAGTAACAGGAACTAAAAACAAAGCCCAGGATCAGCAACTCTGAAACTGGACTACTCTAGTTCAGTAAAGTGGGAAAACAAGAGATTTTTGTTTTATTACAGAGATAAGGAAAAACAGACAGTAAATGCTATAAATGCTGTAAATACTTTAGAGTGTATCCTACAGAAACAATTTGCAACAATTATTAACTTAAAGTGCAATAAACAGTGAGAAATGCAGAAATCACTTAAAGTAGCAGTAAAACAGGCGAAATGCAGTCGCTAGCTTAATAACAGTGGGAAAGCCACAAAAATACTTATATCTGGTAGAAAGTCACTCTCTTAGCTCTCTGCTGCTTGGATCACTCTGCAGGCCACCACGAGGATCTGTGCAGAGTTGGTACAAGCTGGAAAACCGTGTTTAGCGTGAAGCGACCAATAGACTACTAGTTTCTGGCTGAAACTTGGCTGCTCAGTGCTTCCCACTCCCACTGGTAAGCAAAGAAACTTCCCTCCTTTCTAATAAGGCAATGGATCAGTAACAGGAACTAAAAACAAAGCCCAGGGATCAGCAACTCTGAAACTGGACTACTCTAGTTCAGTAAGGCCTTGGTAGGTGAGACAATGGTGTTGCTGTGTGTTCTTGGGTGCTGTGGGAGCTGTGTTAGTTGTAGCAGACTTTTGTTTTAGAGGTATCTGGTGTTTCGGTAAGTTTTTTTTTTTTTTTTTCTTCTTTTAAGAGAACCTCTGCATATGTTGACGTGTGTTGGATGCACATTATGTGTATGAGTAGCGGTACTACTTGCATGAGTAGTGGTGGGTGAGTTGACAACTTCAACAGTGTTACTATTTTGAGTGCAAGAGAGCAGGGATTCAAGATTCTGGGTGTAGATGCATGTTTCACACCATGTACTAGAATGAGTTATTAGTAGAGGGTTGTCAGTGTACAAGAGACAAATGCTACACTGCCTCAGGAGACCCAAGTCAACAAGGCTGGCATGAGAAATAAGGGTAGTCCAACTGTCCATAATGCTAGGTAAGAAGAACTGTTAACATAAGGGGGGGGTGCTTTCAGGACTGATCTAGAAGGTGTATTTATGACAGGGTTTTTGGCTGGTGGTTTAATAGGTCACTAGCAATACTTTAGACCAGAGATGTACTACCGATTATTGACATTAACTGCTCAGCTATAGAGCACAATTGACAACAACATTTAAAAAACTCAAAACAACCAATGAGGGTGCTTACTCCAGATGAAAGGATTTCCCCATTAGGCAACATTTAGCAAGGGTCCATGCAAAATTAAGGCAATAGCAAGGGATTCACAGATCTTAAAAATCACAAGAGTAACTAGACAAGGCTGCCCCAACTATTTACAATCTGCAGCAACTCTCAACATATACAAGCTATTGAAAGACAGAAGGCAATAAATGGGGTGCTATGGAACTGAAACTAGCACATGCTAATGATGCTATAGTAACATTAGGTTAGCTGCCTAGAGACCAGCAGGAAGTTTACGTGCTTCACATATCTGGGAAACTGCAGCTCACAAGGTTAATACAGAAAAGACAAAAGCTCTACAGATCAAGGTATGGGAAGCTACACAGCTGAACAGAAAAGACTGCAACATGTAGGTACGTACACTAAAATATCTAGTGGTGGTGTTGGTAGAAACTTTGGAAGACTCTAGGGACTGCTCCACACAAGAAAGGAGAAAGATTAGGGGGAAGCCTGGAAAGATTTAAACTAAAATGTTAAATATGGAGCCCGCTCTACAAGTTCAGCCTTCTACAGATATGTAAAGAATCACCATGGCAATTCCCAGATTTGTTCTCAGCTACCGCACAATAGTACCTCCTATACTGAGCCAACAGATATTGCAATTATACTGGTAGACAGATTCAGTGCTAAATTTACCTCACCCCAAGGACAAATCACAAATACCAGTAGATTCACCAGGCACCCAGTATTACTGCTGCATAGTAGGTTAAAACAGCACTGTCCAAGGCCAAGAAAGCAGCTTCTATGGGACCTGACAGTATCCCTGGCTGTGTTCTACATGATCAGAGTGAATTGGCTCCTCAACCTGTGTGCCCTGTTCAATCACAACCTCACCCTCAGGCTTTGTCCCTACTGAATGGTGAACTGCTAGTCATCCCTCTCCACAAAGGAGGAGCGACTACAGCTCCGCGGAACTATCGCCCCATTAGCCTGATGAGACTGATATGCAAAGCTATGGAACGCATCATCATGGACCTAATAAACAAGGATATAGGGAATCTCCAAACTCTGGATCCTACACAGTTTGGTTTTGTGAAGGGTAGATAATGTCTGCTCAACTTGGTCAACTTCTCTGAATCAGTCATCAGAGCTGTGGATGAAGGCAAGGTGGTTCATACACCCTACCTCGATCTGGACAAGGCCTTTGACACCATTCCCCACTCAGGAATCACAGAAAAACCTACTAAGCTAGGCATCAACCCCTATATCACTAGGTGGGTTGCAAACTGGCTCACAGATAGAACCCACAGAGTGAAAGTAGCTGACTCCAAGTCAGACTGCTGACCCGTCACGAGTCGAGTCCCATAGGGTTCGGTCCTGGGTAGTCTCTTATTTGGTATCTACTTCTCTGAAATTCCAGGCCAACACGAAGGGACTCTGGCTGACAAAGTTTGCAGATGATTGCAAATTGGGAGCTATTATTAACCCCCCCAAGTGATGCTGACATCCTACAGAAAGGCCTCAATGAGACCAACGACTGGTGTCAGAACCATGGTCTTAAATTCAGTGCCAAAAAATGTGTCTTCATCCCCTTTGGGAAAAAGCCAGTTCCCTTGTATTACCACATTGATGGTAGTCCACTGAAAACAGAAGGCATTATAAGAGATCTGGGAACACAGGTTGAAAGCAACCTCTCTCTTGACCCTCATGTTGCCACTGTGGTCAGAAAGTACTTCTATGTGCCACATCTCACTAAGTGTTTTGCATAAAAAAAGAAAGAGGTCAGTGTCTCCCTCTAATCTTCCCTCATTAGGCCAATCATCGAGTACAATGCCCCATTTGGCATGTATCTCACTAGACACCTGCAACAACTGGAGAGGCTGCAAAAGTACCTCACAGAGAGGATTCTAGGCCTTAAAACACTTGTCCTATATGGACGGACTCAAAAAACTCCAACTATTCTCAGTCTCATATCGCCTACTTTAGAGGAGATCTCTGCTTGACTTACCAAAGCCATGTTTGACCCAGCTCTGTTAGAAATGCTACATCTAAAGAAATCCCAATCCCTCCACACCACGTGCTTCAGAGACCTCAACCTCATTACCAGAATCAACGGAACATGCTGGAGGGGACAGGTTCATAACCGAAAGACTGCCCATGCTATGGAACAGACTTCCCATACATGTCAAGCAGAGCACCTCACTGGCCCTCCAAGATGAATCTTGAGTGGATGGGAAATAGAAAATTCACCCTGGGGATCACTCCAGTGGCTTTACTCGACAGAGACACTAGGAACTAAGGTTGGGTGGCATGATACCAGTGTAATCCTATGGGCTAGGTTTGTAAAGGCTCCAGGGCCATTAGACTAGTATGAACCTATGCATCTAAACTGGATCATGGCCTTATTTTGGGATGGCATGCCAGCTACAGTAGCATGGGACAAAGTGTCCCATGAGGAGTACAGGAGACTGCATGAATCAGACTTGCCTAAATACTTGCAAGCAGTACAAAGGATGCAAAATGAGCTATGACAGTGCAAGTTATAAAGCAGTCTGAGAAAAATATGTTGAAATAAAAATAAATAAGATGTTAGAGGAAAAGAATATACTACAAGTTTAATTTGTTGTGGAGCGCCAATGTGGATTTTAAACTCAATATTAGAGAAAGAAACAAAATAAATGTTGGCATATGATTGCGAGGTCACAAAGGATAGCTCACCTATAGGGTAGGAGAACAGTAGACTTGTGTGGCATGTGGCAACAATGAGGTGGGGTAACAGCAAAACAGAACTCAAATCTTACAATCAAGTGATGAAAAGAGGAAATGTAGAATGGAAAAGTGTACAGAGAAGTAAACAGTAGCTCAGGACCTGACTTTAAAAGGTTTGCAAAGGAGGTTCTCACTAACTGGATTAATTAGAAAGAAAATGATTGGCCTATATGGATATAAACAACAACAGCAACAAGACAAGATACTTTAAAGTGTAAGAAAATAAATCTTTTTAGTGTGTGTACAAGATATTGCAGCAGGATCAGAATGAGGTGGTAAAAAAGATTACGTAAATCTGGGAAAGATTACAAAGAGTAAAAATAAGCAAGAAAAGATGGGCTTTAGAATATCCGATACCTAAAAAAAAACTTAAGATCTCCAAGAAATTTGGAATTTCAGTAAGGCAATGCTTGCAGAAATATTTTTATAACACACAAAGACTGCAGCAATATTCCACTGACCACTACGCAACATGCTGAGGCATGAGCAAGGTGTGGTAGGGGATTAGAAATGTACCTTCTGAGATTGTGGAAAATTAGCTACATTTAGAGAACGACTCAAGAATTACCAACTAAAATAACTGGGCAAGATTTAACACTAAAAAGTTCTTTTATGGAATTTGGGGTGATACTGTGGCGTTAAACATTGCACAAGAAGAGTTACTGTCAATAATAATGTTAGTGGCCAAGAAAACGGAAAATGGGAA